>NC_045982.1:32834367-33015706 GCF_010909765.2 Amblyraja radiata
AACCAAAGGAAACACAGCTTTAGCATTTCCAAACCAAAGGCAACACAGCTTTAGCATTTCCAAACCAAAGACAACACAGCTTTAGTATTTCCAAACTATATTTTCAAACCACATTAAGGGCACTGACAGGTCAGTAAAACCACTCACAGTTTAGTAGATATGTGTTCAGTGTTATTCACAACTCAGACTGAGAGACGTGACCCTCTCACTCCCCCATCATGCAGACTGACTGAGGAACTCACCACCTCTGGGTTTTATAGTCCCTCCGGAAGGGGCGTGGCCTTCAGGAGAGAGAATCTCAACATTTTTAAACACTAATAACTCTTTTATTTTTCATCAATGGGAAAATATCCCCTTGTCCTGCGCAGCAGTGGGGGACTCTGAGTAAGATGGCCAAAAATCACAGCCGTAAGTGGCAGCATTTTTTTCTAAAATCAATATACAGAACAACAGGAAGTGGTCAAGATCAGACTTTTAGTTATATAGATTACAATCAACACCGTCGACAGTGTACAGATGCAGGATAAGGGTATAACATTTAGTGCAAAATAAAGTCCAATTAAAGATAGTTTGAAGGTCTCCAATGACAGTTTAGTTACCTGATAACAGCTGAGAGGAAACTGCCCCTAATTCTGGAACTGTGTGTATTCACATTTCTGTACGTCTTGACTGATGGGAGAGGGGAGAAGAGGGAGTGTCTGGGTGGAGACTGGTCCTTGATTATGCTTGCAGCAGGACCACAGACACATAGATTCAGCCAATGCTCAAAAACATAAATTATACATAGTTTACGTATACATTCTGCACTTCATTTGTCCTCTTCCGGTTTGATTTGTTTTTATACATTTGCACAATAACGGTACCCGATAGCACTACGATTGTGCACCACCATACTCACCGTTCTCATGTGCTCCAAGCGCACCAGGCTTTGTTCCAGTCGGTGGAATATTACAAAAGTTATGATGGTTTAAAAATCATAAGATCAGCAGATTGGTCTTCTCTCCTGTCAGTTGCCGGGGCGAGGAGAATAAAGTGCCGAAGGCCGGCCTGAATCCGTGAGTCCAGAAAACATCCAGAAGCTGTACCGAATTCGCCCGCCCGAGGCCGCTCTGAGTCAGTGAGCCCCGAGGCCGCCCGGAGTCATTGAGCCCTGAGGCCACCCAGAGCAAGGGAGCCCGGAAGCGGTGTGGAGTCGGGGAGCCCGGAGTGCTGTGCGGAGCAGCCCGAGCCTGTCAACTGTGAGGCCAACTGCTGCAACCTTGAGATCCTGGAGAAGTGAGGAATGTGAGTGGGGTGGATTGAGGGAGCCGTGCGCTGGCGGGGCCGGGCTTTGGCAGGGCACACAACCCCCGCCCACACACCTCCTCACTCCCACACGCCCCCACCCCTCCCCTCACACATCTCCCCAGTGGTAGGCCATGGCAGCACTTCACCCCTCCCCTCACCGGCTGCTGCTTGAGGCCATTCCCCTCCCCTCCGCCCCCCCGCCCACCAGCCCCTTCCTGGAGCCATCCCCCTTCTCTGGCTACAGAATGCTCCCGCTGGCCCCCACCTGAAGCAGTCACCCTCCCATCCCCAGCTGCAGGATTAGCCCAAGTATTTGGCACACCATGTCCGTACTAGCCCTCCGGAAACCAGTCCCTTTGGCCCACAACACCTGTACTAGCCCTCCAGAAAGCCCCCCACTCTGGCTCCCACCTGAAGCCCTCCCCTACTCACGGCTGAAGGATGCTCCCCCCCACCTACTCCCGCCTGAAGTCAACCCACTCCTCCTGCTACAGGACACTCCCGACAGCCCCCGCCTGAAGCCAACCCTGTCCCCAACAGCAGGATACTAGCCACCGGCCCCCTCCTGATGCCGGTGGGGAGCGGCATTGGCAGGCCACGGCAGCGGCAGGCCAGGGCAACAGTAGCGGTAGGCCACGGCAGCAGTAGGCCATGCCAGCCACAGGCAGCGGCAGGCCACGGCAGCGGTAGCGTTTGGCTACAGCAGTGGTAGGACATGGCAGTGCTCTCTCCCACCCCCACCACAGCCACTGGCCCCTGACAGCCCCACCTGAAGCCATCCCCCTCCCCCGGCTATAGGTCGTCACCCCCCCCCCCCCCCACCACTGACAGCCCCCGCATGAAGCCGTCCCTCTCCCCCACCTGGAGGACATTCACCCCCACCCCCGACAGCTCCCGCCTGCTTACATCCCCCTCCCCCAGCTGCAGGACACTCGCCCTCCTCCCCCGGCTACAGGATGTCCCCCTCCCCCCGATGGCCCCCTCCTCAAGCCGTCCCCATCCCCCAGCTGCAGGATGCTCGGAACTCCCCCCCCCCTCGACAGCCCCCGCTTCAAGTACAAAGAACAGAGAGCAATGAGTGATCCATCATCATGATCGACGAGAAGCATCATGATCAGGCTCTGTTGTATATTCAAGACAAGCTTGAGAATGACAACAAAACAATGCAATGCTTTCATTTGCCACGACCAAGAAATGGAAGGATGCACCTTGATGATAACAATCCAGAATTGCTGCAGGTATTGCAATACAATAGAACCGAACAACAGCAATTTGTTGAGTAGAATGAGCCTCTGCTGAATGCTGAGCACAGAGCAGTATATGACCAGGTGTGCAACTGCTTGAAAAGGAAGCTTCCTTCAATGTTTTTCATTCTTTCACCAGGAAGAACGTGAAAAACATTTATCACCAATTTGATCCTCTCCAAAGTTAGAGGTCAAGGTGATGTGGCTATTGCTGTAGCAGCTAAATTAATGCCTGGTGGAAGAACTGCATATTCTAGATTCAAGATACCCATCCAAGTGACCGAGGATACATTCTGCAACATTGAGAAGAATTCTAACACGGCACGTTTGATGAGGCAAGTGAAACTCATCATTTGGGATGAATGTCCATTGATTAGGAGAGAGAGCTTTGAAGTGATGGACAGAACTCTTCAAGATGTCTGCACCAACACTAAGCCTTTTGGCGGCATTCTTACTATTTGTTGTGGTGATTTTTGACAACTCCTTCCTGTAGTGAAAAGGGAAAATTATGCTGATTTTGAAAATTCCTGCATAAAGAAATCCTACTTGTAGACACTTTTCACCTAGTTTCAATTGCACACGAATATGTGATTGAGAGAGGGAGAAGGCGACTATTCTCAATTTTTGTTGAAAGTGGAGAAGACGAGATTTTAAAGAATGAAGACGATGAAATTGTAATGCCAGAAGACATGGTTCTATCAGCAAAAACACAGGAGGATTGTATTGATTTCATCTATCTCGCATTTGACAATCCTGTAGAATTATTCTCCGACAATTGTATCTTGGTTGCACACAACGATACGATGAGAAGCATCAATTCTCCATGTATCAGACGCTTCCCTGGATTCATTAAGGAGAACTTGTCTTTTAATGCTGTCACTGAGGGAACTAATGCTTCTCAACAGAATTCCTCGATTCACTCGAACTCTCTGGTTTACCACCACACAAATTGGAGTTGAAAAAAGGATCTCCGATCATGTTAATGAGAAACTTGGAACCTCCAAAGGTATGCAATGGAACGAGGATGATTGTGGAAGAACTACACAATCATCTGATCGTTGCAAGAATCAACATGGGAGCCTTCAAAGATGACATTGTTCTCATTCCTAGTATAATGCTCAATTTGACAGAAGGCAAAGACATTCCCCTTCAGCAGAGCCAATTCCCCATTCAGTCAAGTTTTGCTATGACGATCCATAAAGCGCAAGGACAAACCATTGAGAAAGTGTTGATATACCCGGAGAAACCAGTATTTCAGCATGGACAACTATATGTGGCTCTTAGCCGAAGAAAGGTGAAGGAAAATGTCAGTTTTCCTGAAGGATGGAACATCAACCAAGAATGTTGTCAATAAACGCGTGCTTGGTTGAACGATGACTTCTGAGGTAAATTCTCAGATTTTCTTCGTTAAAGTTTGAGCACTCAATAATGTATTAAAATTGTGTGTCTTTTTTTTCCATCTACAGCAAAGAGACATCGAGACGCAGTGAGCAGCAGAATGCAACAAGAAACGCAACAAGAAAGAACAGAACCTAATAAATCTCATCTTTAACGTTTAAATTGTTGTTGTATTTTAAGAGGTATTCACATTTTAATAAATCCCTTTTCAGTTTCCATTATTGTTATTCAAACTTTTAGTTTGAACGAAATTGGGTACCTTGCAGTCATACAGAAAATAAAGCAACAGAACACACAATGAACATAGTTTAACACAAACATCCATCACAGTGAATCTCCAAGCACCTCCTCACTGTGATGGAAGGCAAAAAGTCTTAAAGTCTTATATTTTCTAGCTTGTTCTCCCTCTGCGTTGAGGCGATCCAGGCTTTCGATGTTGCCCCCCCCCCCCCCCCCCCCCCCCGGTGATGGTAAATCCCGCGGCCGAATCCAAGCTCCGCAAACGGGTCGATTCAAACTCCGCGGCCCAGGGCGGATGAAGCTGCCACCCTCCAGTCCAGCAGACAAAGCTGTTGTTGCCGGAGCTCCAGTCTGCTGCCGTGCCCATCAGCTGCGCCGGCGCAGTAATACCTGCGTGTTCTATGTCACAATGACCATAAGCTGCCAGCACAACAACCTGGCTCACTATATCAGCAAAACAAAAGAACTGATTGTGGACTTTGGAAGAGGAAGGTTAAGGACCCACAATCCTGTTTACATCAATGGGACGAGTCAAAAACTTCAAATTCCTGGGCGTGTATTCCAGGCCATCACCGGCTCTGATCTCCCCACCATCGAAGAGATTTATCGTAGTCGCTGACTCAAAAAGGCAGTCAACATCATCAAAGACCCACACCATCCTGGCCACACACACTCATCACACCAATGCCATCGGGAAGAAGGTACAGGAGCCTGAGAACTGTAATGTCCAGGTTCAGGAACAGCTTCTTCCCTACAGCCATCAGGCTATTAAACACAACAACCTCATAAGCTCTAAACTACAATAGACTATTATAATAATAATAATAATTATTATAATAATAATTATTATTATTATAATTGCCCTGTTATTGTTTGTTCTTTTTTTATTATTATTATTTATTATGATTATATATTCTGTTGTGCTGCAGCAAGTAAGAATTTCATTGTTCCATCTGGGACATATGACAATAAAACATTCTTGACTCTTGACAATGGGAACCCAATGGGCGGAATGGCTGCGCCGCCACAGTGCCTCTAAGAATGGATGGGTGGGGGGTTGAGGGGGGATGGAGTGAGTGTGTGGGGGTAGGGGGGGGGGAGTGCAAGCGACAGAGTTGGGGGTGGTGAGGGGAGGAGAGAGGATCAGGGGCATTACAACAGGAACCTGTCAGCTGTGTTAACGCAATTGGGGGCTATGGGTGAGTGGTGGAATATTGAGTTGGGGGACCAGGCCTCCCGTGTGACAATGGGACCCAATGGGTCCCACTTAGTCTAGTAGACACTAAATGCTGGAGCAACTCAGCGGGTCAGACAGTATCTCTGGAGAAAAGGAACAAGTGACGTTTCGGATTGAGATCCTTTATGACCTGATACTTCATCTATTCCTTTTCTCCAGAGGCACTGAGATACTCCAGCATTTTGTGTCTATCTTTGGTGAGCAAGAGTAGGCAGGTCCAGCATTTTGTTGTCGTATAGTCCATATTAGCTATGATGCCAATACAAAAACTTAATGCAATTTTATGTATTTGAACAGGGAGCCAGATGGCAAAGTGCCATGCATGTACAACACATGGGTGGGCAATGCAGGCTACACCTTACAAATATTTGTGCTTAAATGTGCAGAACTGCTCTCTAAATGTATGTAACCAAGTGTGATCGGTGATAACTCCACCATTATTTTCAAATCAAATGGGAGCTACTAAGTAATTCACAAAATAATTCTCACTGATTCCAATGTACATATCAATACTAAATAGGTCTACAGTTCACTTGGGACATTGCGTATCCTTGATAATTAGTCATGTTTCAGTCCAGAGTAAGTCGTTGTTTGCCTCAGGAAGCTGAATATTCCACAGAGTCTGCAAGAATGTGTAATAGAGAGAATGTAATTATAATACTGTAATTAACTGGAGAATCTTTTGTCTTAAAAATATTTGGTTTGTGGCATTATGGGACTTAAAATCAATCTTAACTCCATTGCATTCTGCATCACACTTTGTCTGTCAAAAATCAAATTATACTTTGGATAACTATATATGCCAGTGACAGGAACTTTCTACCACATTGAAAGGTTAGAATTTATCTGCCTGAAAAAATACATATTATTTTGTAACTGTTCTAAAAAATAGAAAAGCAATTAAAGTCTGAAAAAGTTTATTTGAATTTTTCAATTCAATGAACTTACCAGAATAACAATCTCTGACCTCTGATCTCCGATAAGACAAGAGCTGCATTGTAGACGGTCTGTGTGCATTGTGTGTGTGTGTGTGCATTGTGTGTGTGTGCGTGTGTGTGTGTGTGTGAATCTGTGAATGTGTCTGTCTGTGTGTGAGTATGTGACTATGTGTGTGTGAGTGTGTGTGCGTGTCTGCATGTGAGTGTGTGTGTGCGTGTCTGCATGTGAGTATGTGTGTGTGTGCTCATGTGTGTGTGTGTGCTTGTGTGTGAGTGTGTGCATGTCTGTGTGTGCGTGTCTGTGTGAGTGAGTATGTGTGAGTGAGTGTGAGTGTGTGTGTGTGAGAGTGCATGTCTGTGTGTGCGTGTTGGCGTGAGTGTGAGTATGTGTGAGTGAGTATGTGTGAGTGTGAGTGTGTGTGTGTGTGAGTGTGTTTTCGTGTCTGTGTGCTTGTCTGTGTGTGAGTGAGTGTGTGTGTGAGTGTGTGTTTGTGTGAATGTGTGTGCGTGCGTGTCTGTGTGTGTGTGTACACATGTTTGTTTGTGCTTGTGTGGTGCACACACATGCATGTTTGTGTCTATATTTTTCTGTTTTTTTGTTTTTAATCAGAAACTTTAAATTAATTAAGAAACATATTAAAGAAAAATCAGAAACGTTTAACAATACAACTGAAATTCTAGTTGTCATGGTCATAGAGAATGTAAACATGACTATTGGGATTAAGCATCCATTTAAAGTAATCCTATTTTCATTCTCCACACATTCCCATTAAGATGTGTAATCGCTACTTCTCATACTTTCAGATATGTTTTTTCTTTTGCAATCATAGATGAACGCCAATAATCCACTATTATGGTTTTTCTAGAATCATGATGGTCAGGCATCTAGTGCACCATGGTCCAGTTCCTGTGCTCGATTTACACACAGTGGGGATCCAATCCTTTCCATATTCGGTCATGGTGGCGCAGCGGTAGAGTTGCTGCCTTACAGCAAATGCAGCACCGGAGACCCGGGTTCGATCCCGACTACAGGTACTGTCTGTATGGAGTTTGTACATTCTCCCCGTGACCTGCGTGGGTTTTCCGCATCCTCCGACATTCCAAAGACGTACAGGTTTGCAGGTTAATTGGCTTGGTATAATTGTAAATTGTCGCTGGTGTGTAGGATAGTGTTAGTGTGTGCGGGGATCGCTGGTCAGCGCGGACTCAGTGGGCCTAAAGGCCAGCTTCCGTGCTGTATCTCTAAACTAAACTAAATTAAACTCACTTTAAACGCATCGTTTCACCCGAACCACAAGGGACTGCAGATACTGGAATCTGAAGCAAAACCTGTGCAGTTTGTTTTATGGTTCCCTGGAAAAACCCATTGTTTTTTGTGTTTCATCTACAAAAGGACGAACTAAACCTTATTGTTGTATTTATCGGAGTAATGCCCAATAGTCTGGAAAAACTGCCAGACCAGCACTATCAATGTCCCATGTGCTTCATTAATGTTTTACAGTTTGTAGATGGGAATTCTGAAAATTGATGAGTTCATAATTAGCTTCTTGCAACTGATTAAGTGTTTGACTTTTACCTCCTAAGTTTAGTTTATTATTTAGTTTAGTATTGTCTCGTGTGCTGATGTACTGTGAAAAGCTTTTTGTTGCATGCTATCCAGTTAATGAAAAGACTGTACTTGATTACAGTCAAGCTGTCCACAGTGTACTGATACAGAATAAGGCGTATTGTGGTGGTCCCTGGGGGTTAGGCCACACCTTGGGTCATCCCCCTCGGCTCTTGAGGAACAGGGACTGCCCATGGGGTTTCCCGGGTCCTGCTCGCAGGCGTTCTGGTTGTTTGCGATGATCCATTAAACGACTTCTGAACCTGCCTGACATCTGGCCTGTTCCTGACCTCATCCAGGCCACTGCAACTGGTGACCCCGACGTTCATCACGCATCGTGATGGAAAACAACGCCGTTGCGTCGAAGCTCCCGACTTTGTGGACTGAAGAGCCTGATATCTGGTTCCAGCAGGCAGAGGCACAGTTTTAAGTACTTTTACGTGGTCAGCGCTCCTGACCAGGCGACTGCGAGGTGGGTTAAACCTGACCTCAGCGCCCCCCCAGCAACTAACAAATATAGGGGCCTCAAGGCCCTGCTTATCAGAAAATTTGGCCTTAGCGAGTCTCAGCGGGCAGCTCGGATTCTCCGAATAGACGGCCTAGGTGACCGCTGACCTTCGGCCCTCCTGGAGGACATGCTTGCCACCGATCCCGTTACTGATATGCAGGCACTGGCTGAGTGCGCCGACCAGCTGTGGATTTCCCATCAGCGGGACCTGGATGTGCTGGCCATCCTTCCTGCGGCGTCAGGAGACACGAAGCAGGTCGGGGCTGCTATCGACCGGGTCTCAGCTGCTCCTGGATGACCTCTGTGGCAGAATCCGGCCGCCATCGGGCATTCCAGCGCAGGCACGTCGCCCCAGCATGGCCCGTCGGCAGTTCCATCCGACGCCAGCAGAGGTCGCTATGGTTCAGCCCAGCCAAATTCACCTGCTATTTTCCAGACATCCTCAAACCACCACTTCTGCTCCTCCGCCACCAAGCACGGGGTGGAGCACCATATTCTAATGACTGGCCCACCCATGCACGCCGAGGCGCGTCGTCTCGCGCCGTACAAGCTCCGTCTAGTTCGGGAGGTGTTCGGCCTGATGGAGGTGATGGGCATCGTGCGCCCATCCGATAGCCCATGGGCGTCCCCGCTCCACATGGTCCCTAAAGTGGGAGGGGGCTGGCGCCCGTGTGGGGATTACCGTCGCCTGAATGATGCGACCGTCGCCAACAGGTACCCGGTCCCACACATTCAAGACTTCAATGCCCATCTGTCCGGAGCATCAGTGTTCTCCAAGGTGAACCTCGTGCGAGGGTATAACCATAGTCCGGTCCACCCCGACGATATACCTAAGTCAACAATTATTACTTCGTTTGGACTGTTTGAATTTTTGAGGATGCCGTTTGGGTTGAAGAACACCGCGCAGGCTTTCCAGCAGCTTATGGACTGTGTGTGCCATGGCCTGGACTTCTGAAGAAGGGTTTCGGCCCGAAATGTCGCCTATTTCCTTCGCTCCATAGATGCTGCTGCACCCGCTGAGTTTCCCCAGCAATTTTGTGTACCTTTGGCACACACTTCGTCTACTTGGCCAGCCTCTCAAGGCAGGAGCACTGCATACACCTCCATCCGCTGTGTCAGCGCCTCAGTGACTATGGGTTGGCTATCAACTCGATAAAGAGCCGTTTTGGGTGATGGCCATTGACTTCCTCTGCCACCACGTAACTCCACAAGGGGTGGTGCCTCTGCCGGCCAGGGTGGACACTTTCCGCCGGTTCCCCCATCCGACCACAGTTAAGGGCCTCTAGGAATTTGTGGGGATGGTTGCGTTTTATCACCGTTTCTTGCCGGCGGCGGCCACAATCATGCGCCCGCTTTTCTACCTGATCGCTGGTCATCGCAGGGAGGTTGAGTGGTCCCACAAAGCAGTAGCGACGTTCGAGAGTGCTAAGGAGGCACTGGCTGGGGCCACGATGCTCGTCCACCCATGAGTGGATGCCCCGACTGCCCTGACGGTAGACGCTTCCGAGGTGGAGGTTGGGACAGTGTTGGAGCAGCTCGTTGACGGATGCTGGCGGCCACTCGCCTTCAGCAGGCATCTCAGTGGTGCTCAGCGCCGTTACAACTCTGTCAACTGTGTGTTCCTTGCCCTGTATCTCGCCGTGCGCCACTTTCGCTACTTCCTGGAGGGTAGGCCTTTTATTGCCTTCACGGATCACAAGCCGTTAATTTTCGCGTTTCCCAACGTTTCAGAACCTGCGGTTCACGCCATTCTCCAAGTCGCTGAGGGCATTAATTATTCCGCCCTGGCATCCACTCAGCTGGTCAACGAGGAGATGGCCGCCTATCGTACGGCAGTTTCAGGCCTGCAGTTGGAGGACATTGACTGTGGTCCTGGGGGCGCAACGCTGCTGTGCGATGTCTCCACTGGATTTCCGTGACCCATCGTCCCCATCGCCTGGTGTTTGAGGCGCTCCATGGACTTACTCATCCCTCCATCTGGACGACAATGGCTCTTGTAGCCTCCCGCTTCATGTGGCACGGGCTGCGCAAGGAGGTTGGACATTGGGCGCGCACCTGCATCCCGTGCTGGACCGCCAAGTTGCAGCAACACGTGCGTGTGCCATTGCAGGAGTTTGGCATCCCTCGGCAGTGGTTCGACCACATTCACATGGACATCGTGGGGCTGCTGCCGCCGTCCCGGGGCATGTTCTACCTCTTCACCACGGTGGACCACTTCACGTGGTGGCCTGAAGCAATTCTGCTGGCTGATTACTCAACAGCCACTTGTGCTCGGGCCTTGGTGATGCACTGGATCGCCCGGTTCGGGGTGCCACTGGACATAACATCCGACCTGGGGCCCCAGTTCATGTTGGAATTGTGTTCGGCCATGGCACGCCTCCTGGGGGTTCGCCTACACCACACGACGGCGCATCATCCGCAGGCGAACGGCCTGGTGGAGCAGTTTCACCGCCAACTCAAGGATGCCCTGAAGGCACGGCTGAATGATCCGGACTGGGTGGACACTCTCCCGTGGGTTTTGCTGGGGATCTGCACCGTTCCCAAGGAGGACTTGGCCTCCTCCTCTGCCGAGTTGGTGTATGGGTCGATGTTGACGGTGCCCGGGGAGTTCAACCCGCTGGCACGGGGCCAGGTGGAGCAGCCTTCAGACGCTCTGCAACGTCTTCGGCAGATGGTGGGCAAGTTGGCGCCGGTGCCCATGTCTTCTCATGGGTCCTTCCATCCGCACGTTCCCTCTGCTCTGGAGGACTGCCAGTTTGTCTTCCTGCGTAGGGATGCGCATCGGGCACCCCTCCAGCGGCCGTACGAGGGTCCCTTCTGGGTCTTCGAACATGACTCGTCCACTTTTGTCCTGGACATGGGGGGTCTGCAGGAGAGTTTCGGTTGCGCGGCTGAAGCCGGCACATATTGACATTGATCGGCCGGTGCTGGTAGCGTGGCACCGTAAGCGAGGGCGCCCTCCCTCTAGGGTACCTCCTCCAATGGCTACTCCGTCCACTGCACCTGTTGGTCAGTTGCCCGTTCCTGTGCCAGGGCATGGCGCGTATCCGGGCTGGTCCCCGTGTGCACCCTTATGTCTGTTTTGTGCCTCTGGTTCTGGGGGGGGGGGGGTCCTGTGACAGTCCCTGGGGGTTAGGCCACTCCTTGGGTCATCCCCCTCGGCTCTTGAGGAACAGGGACGATTGTTTGCCCACGGGATTTCCCGGGTCCTGCTCGCAGGCATTCTTGTTGTTTGCCATGATTCATTAAATGACTTCTGGACATGCCTGGTGTCTGGCCTTTTCCTGACCTCATCCAGGCCACTACAGTATAACATTTAATGCAAGATAAAGTCCAGTAAAGTCCGTTTAAAGATAGTTTGTAGGATTGTAGTTTGCGAATGACACTAAGCTGGGGGGCAGTGTTAGCTGTGAGGCGGATGCTAGGAGGCTGAAAGGTGACTTGGATAGGCTGGGTGAGTGGGCAAATGCATGGCAGATGCAGTATAATGTGGATAAATGTGAGGTTATCCACTTTAGTGGCAAAAACAGGAAAGTAGACTATTATCTAAATGATGGCCGATTAGGAAAAGGGGAGATGCAACGAGACCAGTCATTGAAAGTAGGCAGAGTGAAAGTAGGCATGCAGGTGCAGCAGGCAATGAAGAAAGCGAATGGTATGTTAGCATTCATAGCAAAAGGATTTGAGTATAGGAGCAGGGAGGTTCTACTGCAGTTGTACAGGGTCTTGGTGAGACCACACCTTGAGTATTGTGTACAGTTTTGGTCTCCAAATCTGAGGAAAAACATTTTTGCCATAGAGGGAGTACAGAGAAGGTTCACCAGACTGATTCCTGGGATGTCAGGACTTTCATATGAAGAAAGACTGGATAGACTTGGCTTGTACTCGCTACAATTTAGAAGATTGAGGGGGGATCTTATAGAAAATTACAAAATTCTTAAGGGGTTGGACAGGCTAGATGCAGGAAGATTGTTGCCGATGTTGGGGAAGTCCAGGACAAGGGATCACAGTTTAAGGATAAAGGGGAAATCCTTTAGGACCGAGATGAGAAAAACATTTTTCACACAGAGAGTGGTGAATCTCTGGAACTCTCTGCCACAGAAGGTAGTTGAAGCCAGTTCATTGGCTATATTTAAGAGGGAGTTAGATGTGGTCCTTGTGGCTAAACGGATCAGGGGGTATGGAGAGAAGGCAGGTACAGGATACCGAGTTGGGTGATCAGCCATGATCATATTGAATGGCGGTGCAGGCTCGAAGGGCCGAATGGCCTACTCCTGCACCTATTTTCTATGTTTCTATGTTTCTATGTTTCTATGCATCCAATGGGGTAGATGGGAGGTCAGGATCACTCTCTAGTTGGTGCAGGGGCAGTTCAGTTGCCTGATAGCAGCTGGGAAGAAACTGTGAGACAGGTACATGGATAGGACAGGTTTAGAGGAATAATGGCCAATTGCAGGCAGGTGGGCCTAGTGTAGATGGGGCATGTTGGTCGGTGTGGAGAAGTTGGGTTGAAGGGCCTGTTTCCACACTGCATTACTCTATGACTAGAGGGCTCCGCATGAGTGCAATAGTGCTTGGTGTAAAAATATGACTATGATATGAAAGAATTGTATTTTGTCTTCATTTTTGCAAAAAGGGGAAGTTGTTGCATGAGTGTGAAAATCATGTGAGCGCTTAATTTGCTCGGGTTCTCAGCTGTTAACAATGCATGTCGATAGACATAGTTGATGCAATTTGGAAAGAGCTTTCAGTGCCGTTTTGATTGCCTCGACACAGGTTTCAAGCCTATTTAAACTTATTGAACCGACTGATTCCCTTGTAAGAGTGGGATAATGCAAAATGAACAAATTCTCAAAGTGAGTGACACTTAATGAATCTGCAAAACCAATGAATAACCTTACAAGAATAACAAGCATATCTGGCAGGGCACAGAGTGATAACTGAGGGGTAAAAAGACAAATAAAATGGCTGATCACATTAATCACAGAAATAGGAGTGAGTAGAAAATGCAATGAGTGTTATGGAGAAGGTTTATGTTTGCTTAGGGTCAGGACATCCCTCCCCCCCCCCCCCCCCCGACTCTCAGTCTGAAGTAGATACATCACCCATTCCCTTTCTCCAGAGATGCGACCTGACCCGCTGAGTTACTCCAGCTTTTTGTGTCTATCTTCAGTGTAAACCAGCAACTGCAGTTCCTTCCTACACATTTTGTCTGCTCCACCTCGAATTCTCTTCAAGTTACGCCTACTTTGAAGAATTTCTCCTCCTATCTCCAACGAGTGTTCTGCGCCTTCCTCTTGGACTCTCCCGCACGGCGTTTTACGCTCTTTAGCTGCACCTGTTCATACCTCCTGTTTCCCTCTCCCCTCACTCTCAGTCTGTAGAAGGGTATCAACCCGAAACCTGTCAGCCATTCCTTCTCTCCAGAGATGCTGCCTGAACTGCCGAGTTACCCCGACATTTTGTGTCTATCTTCGGTTTACACTAGCATCAGCAGTTCCTTTCTACACAGAGAATATAAAAGTTGGGATGGCATGCTGGAACTTTGCAGAACTCTGGTTAGACTGCATTTGGAGTAGCGTGTATATTTCTGCTTGCCACAGTATATGAAGGATGTGGTGGCAGTAGAGACAGTGCAGAGGTGATTCACCAGGATGTTGTGAGGATTGGAGGGTGTAGGAAGTGATTGAAGAGGTTGCACTTGCTTCCCCTGGAGTGAAGAGGACTATAAGGTGATTTAATTGAGGTATATAAAACTATAAGAGCTATGGATAATATAGAGACTCAGTGTCTTTGTCCCATGGTAGAATGCAGAAACATGCTGGAAAGGCTCAAGTTACATCCATCTCATCGCCTATGAAGGATGATCAATGACATTACTGTGTTATCTTATCTTCCATCTTCTCCTTTTCAGCTCTGTCAACCTTATTTTGCTTTCCCCTCACTCACCACAGCTGTTTGGTTTGTATTTTGGTCGGACAGCTGAAGGGAATGCCAGGTTATGCAGGCTTGTGTTCATCAGTATCTTAGTTTAGTTTAGTTTAGAGGTACAGCGCGGAAACTGGCCCATAGTCCCACCGCGTCCGCACCGATCAGCGATCCCCTTACACTAATACTATCCTACACACTAGCGATAATTTACCATTATACCAAGCCAATTAACCTGCAAATTTGAAAGTCTTTGGAGTGTGGGAGGAAACCGGAAATCCCAGAAAAACCCCACGCAGGTCACAGGGTGAACGTACAAACTCTGTACAGACAGCACCCGCAGTCAGGATCGAACACGGATCTCTGGCACTGTAAGGCAGCAACTCCACCGTTGCATCGCCCATAACAAACCAGGGCACCTCTTTGAGGTGATATATAGATTTGAATGAAAATAAGAATGCTGGGATCGCCCTAACTTTGTTTTAACATCAGTGACGAGAAAGAGGGTTGATATTTGGAATAGCTAATTTTAACATAAGCCTTGGAGGTGACAGGTTGGACACTATTATCATCCAACCTTCTGTTTTTTATTTTAAAAGTGTTTTTCTTGTTTTCATACATAAAGGGTATACAGTATCGTAGTTTCAGTTCAGAGTTACAGTGTCAGTGTCGTACATCACCAAATAGCCTAATATGTCCGAGTTGACCAAGTTGCCCCAACTGGTGCTGTTTGTGGCAGACATTCAGAAACATGAAAGCAATTTCACTATCTGTAAAAGTAATCGTATTACAAAGAACAGAAATTGCAAAACTGTTTTGTACAATGTGCAATCACAGAATCTTACTGATTATATATTATAATAGACGTTGTACGTATTTCATTAGCTGCATGCCAGCACAATGAAATCTGCTATTAGAACAGCAATTATACGTCAACAATAATTACAAGTTACAAAGGTACATTGTTTAATATTGTGCAAATTGTTTTACAGGCATCCAATTTTCTTTTGCTAACCTTTGATTATCCTATTTGAAGAGCACATAAGAACTGAGGATTAAAAGGTGTTGTAAAGAAATATTTCTTGTATGTCATGACTATTGACTTCTACATTTTCAACAGCCAGATCAAACATTCTTCTCTTTAATGCCCTTTGGACAAAGGAAGTTGTGCCAGAGGACTGGAGCAACAAATTACTTTAATTTTAATTTAGAGATAGAGCGCGGAAACAGGCCATTCGGCCCACCGAGTCCACGCCTACCAGTAATCCCAGCACACTAACACTACCCTCGATAGGCCCGCAGAGAGTGGATGTGGAGAGGATGTTTCCACAAGTGGGAGATTCTAGGATCAGCGGCCATAGCCTCAGAATAAAAGGACGTACCTTTAGAAAGCAGGTGAGGAGGAATATCTTTAGTCAGAGGGCAGTGAATCTACCCTCACAGAAGGCTGTGGAGGCCAAGTCAGTGGTTATTTTTAAGGTAGAGGTAGATAGATTCTTGATTAGTACGGGTGTCAGGGATAATGGGGAGAAGGAAGGAGAATGGGGTTAGGAGGGAGAGATAGATCAGCCATGATTGAATGGTGGAGTATACTTGTGCGCCAAATGGCCTAATTCTGCTCCAATCGCTTATGAACTACCCTACACACACTTGGGATAATATATAATTATACCAAGCCAAATAGCCTACAAATCTGTACGTCTTCGGATTGTGGGAGGAAACCAGAGATCCCGGAGAAAACCCACATAGGTCACGGGGAGAAAGTACAAACTCTGTACAGACAGCATCATAGTCAGGATCGAACCCAGACCTCTGTTGCGCTGTAAGGCAACCACTCTACCCGCGGCGCCACTGTGCTACCTAATGTCACTCTTTTGTTCAAAAAAGGGAGTAATGATAGGACCAGCAATCATAGACTGGTCATTTTAACCTCATTAGTGGTAGAACACAAAATGCTAGAGTAACGCAGTTGGTCAGGCAGCATCTCTGGAGGACATGGATGAGTGACATGTCAGATAGAGACTATTGTCTCAACCACATTGTCGGGAAAACTTTCAGAAACAATAATCCAAGACAGGATTAGCAAACTCCTGGAGGAAATGGATTAATTAAGGCAAGGCAGCATAGCAAATTATGTTTACCAATTTTTAATAAAGTAATAGAATTGACAATGATAATGCAATAGTTGTGGTATATATGGAGATCCAGTAGACTTTCGATAACCATATAACCATATAACCATATAACCATTACAGCACGGAAACAGGCCATCTCGACCCTTCTAGTCCGTGCCGAACACGTGTTCTCCCCTAGTCCCATATACCTGCGCTCAGACCATAACCCTCCATTCCTTTCCCATCCATATAGCTATCCAATTTATTTTTAAATGATAAAAACGAACCTGCCTCCACCACCTTCACTGGAAGCTCATTCCACACAGCCACCACTCTCTGAGTAAAGAAGTTCCCCCTCATGTTACCCCTAAACTTCAGTCCCTTAATTCTCAAGTCATGTCCCCTTGTTTGAAACTTCCCTACTCTCAGTGGGAAAAGCTTATCCACGTCAACTCTGTCTATCCCACTCATCATTTTAAAGACCTCTATCAAGCCCCCCCTTAACCTTCTGCGCTCCAAAGAATAAAGCCCTAACTTGTTCAACCTTTCTCTGTAACTTAGTTGCTGAAACCCAGGCAATATTTTAGTAAATTGCCACATTGGTAAGGTGCCAAATTGCAGACTTATCAGCAAAGATTAGGTATATGTTTAGTTTATTTTAGTTTGAGGTACAGTGCAGAAACAGGCCCTTCGGTCGGTCCACCGGGTCAGTGCCGACCAACTATCCCCGTGCACGATCACCATTCTACACACACTAGGGACAATTTGCATAATTATACCATGCCCATTAACCTACAAACCTGTTCATCTTTGGAGTTTGGGAGGAAGCCGAAGATCTCGGCTGAAAACCCACGCAGTCACGGGGAGAATGTACAAACTCCATACAGCCACCACCCGTAGTCAGGATCGAACCCATGTTTCTGGTGCTGAAAGTGCTGTAAGGCAGCAACTCTACTGCCGCGCCACCATCCCGCCCAATGCTATGAAGGAAACATTGATAACGTGGATACAAGGCTGGAAAAGTAACAGACCAGAAAGGGTCATAGTGAGTAAACATTTTTCATACTGGAGGTAGGTGAATAATGATGTTCCACAGTGTGACTGTTTATTGCTCGATATTAATGTCCAACGTTTGGGACTGCAAGGCACAATTTATATATTTGCAAATTACAGAATACTTGGCAGTGTTGCAAATAATGAGGAGGAAAGTGATAGATTGTAGCAGAATATAGACAAGTTGGTGGAACAGGCAGATGCGTGGCAGATGACGTTTAGTGTAAAGAAATATGAAGGGTTCTATTTTGGTAGGAGGACTAGGAGAGAAATCATATAGAATACATTTTGGAAATGGCAGGGCACTTTGAGAAGAGAGGATAGGCCTGGATAGAATGGATGTGGAGAGGATGTTTCCACTTGTGGGAGAATCTAGGACCAGAGGCCATAGCCTAAGAATAAAAGGATGTACCTTTACAAAGGAGATGAGAAGGAATTTATTTAGTCAGAGGGTGGTGAATCTGTGGCATTCATTGGCACAGAAGGCCGTGGAGGCCAAATCAATGGATATTATTAAGGCAGAGATTGACAGATTATTGATTAGTAAGGGTGTCATGGGTTATGGGGAGAAGGCAGAAGAATGGGGTTGAGAGGGAAAGGTCGTTCAGCCATGATTGAATGGTGGAGTAGACTTGATGGTTTGAATGGCCTATGAATTGGATTGGACTTGATTGATTGGACCTTTCTTGATTCATTGATTGGACTGTTCTTGCTTTACCTTGCACTAAATGTTATTCTCTTATCATGTGTGTATACACTGTAAATGGCTCGATTGTAATCACCGATTTCAACCATGTGATTTTGGACACTACTTTACCCACTTGGCATTTTTAACAGATTTGATGGTGGGGTCTCTGCCCTTTCATTGTCAGAAAGCTGAGCAGGTGAGGAAAGAGCTGAGCGGACCTTGCCCAGGCAAAGCCACGGGTCCCGATGGTGTCATCCCTTGGGTACTCAAGGCGTGTGCCAGCCAGTTGTGCGGTCAGTTAGAGGCTTCCTGTGATGTGGAAAACATCCAGCGTCCCAGCTCCTCCAATGACTACAGACCGGTGACGCTCACCTCACACATAATGAATTCCCTGGAGAGGCTGGTGCTCACTCACCAGCAACCCCTGGTTAAACCCGACCTGGACCCCCTGCAGTTTGCTTACCAAACAAAGTTGGGGGTTGAGGATGCCACCATCCAACTGCTCCATCGTTCCTATGCTCACCTGGATAACCAGGAAGCATTGTGAGATTCATGTTTTTTTTACTTCTCCTGTGCTTTTAACACCATCCGGCCTGCACTGCTAGGGAGCAAACTGATGAAGATGCGGGTGGATGCTCCATTAGTGGCCTGGATCTCCAACTACCTGACTGGATGACCACAATATGACAGGCCACAAAACAGTGTCTCGGACATGGTGGTGAGCAACACAGGGGCCTCACAGGGGGCGGTCCTCTCTCCATTCATGTTCACCATCTGCACCTTGGACTTCAGATATAACTTGGTCTCCTGCCACCTGCAGAAGTTTTCAGATGACTGTAATTGTGGGCTGCATAAGTGAGGGGAGGGAAGCTGTATACAGACATGTAGTCAACGACTTTGTTGAGTGGTGTGGGCTGAATCACCTGCAGCTCAACACCGACAAGTCTAAGGAATTAGTGGTGGACTAGGAGGAAAGGAACACCCCTGTCCAGTGTCTCCATCAATGGTGTGGATGCGCAGTTTACCAGGGAGTACAAATACCTTGGCGTGTACCTGGACAGTAAACTGTACTGGTCCAGGAACGCTGAGGACCTGCACATGAAGGGACAGAGCCGGCTGTACTTTTTGAGAAGGCTCCTCTCCTTCAATGTCTGCAGTAAGATGCTGCAGATGTTCTACCAATCGGTGTGGACAATTTTACATTTTTTACATTTATACCAAGCCAATTAACCTACAAATCTGTACATCTTTTGAGTATGGGAGGAAATCGAAGATCTCATCGAAAATCTAAGCAGGACACAGGGAGAACATACAAACTCCGTATAAACAAGCACCTGTAGTCAGGAACAAACCCGGGTCTTTGGCGCTGCAAGGCAGTAGCTCTACCACTGCGCCACCGTGCCACTCAAGTAGTTGTGGTATTGAAATGTTTCCAAGTAACTCGTGGTACTTATTTCTGCAACTGGATCCCCAACTTCCTTTTCAACAGACCACAATCATAGGGGACAAATCATCCTTTATGATAATCCTGAACACGGAGGCTCTGCAAGGCTGCATTCTCATCCCCCTTCTTTACTCCTTATACAGCCATGGCAAGTACAAATTTAACTCAATTTACAAATTTGCAGACGACGCCACCATAGTGGGCTGGATATCAAATAAGGACTAGAGGGCGTACAGGAAGAAGATTGAGAACCTTGTAACCTGGTGTCAAGACAACAAAATTTCTCTCAATGCCAGCAAGACAAAGGAGATAGTGGGTACACAAAACAATGCTGGAGAAACTCAGCGGGTGCAGCCGCATCTATGGAGCGAAGGAAATAGGCAACGTTTCGGGCCGAAACCCTTCTGATAGTGATTGACTTCAGGAAGCAATGTGGTACACATACATCAGTATGCATTGACAGCACAGAAGATTGTTGAAAACCTTACACCCTGAGGAGGAAATATCACAAGCAACTTATCCTGGACCAACCATATTGAAGCATTGACCAGGCTACCACATCAATGCATCTACTTCCTTAGAAGGCTCAGAAAGCTTGGCACATCCACAACAACTCTCACCAACATCTAGAGGTGTGCCATAGAAAGCATTTCATTGGGATGCATCACAGCATGGTTTGGGAACAGCTCTCTCCATGACTGGAAGTAATTGCAGAGAGTTGTGGACTCAGCCGAGTCCAGCACACCAATCAATGTCCTTTCCATTTCCAAGGCCAGCAGCATAATCAAGGCCACGTCTCACCCGGGTCACTTCCTCTTCTCCCCTCTCCCATCAGCCAAGAGGTACAGAAGTACAAAAACACACACCTCCAGATTCAGGGACTGTTTCTTCCCAGGTGTTATCAGGCAACTGAATCATGCTATCAATAACTAGAGAGCAGTCATGACCTCCTATTTACCTTATTGGAGACACTTGGACTATCTTTACTAAATTTTATTTTGCACTATACGCTATTCACTTTATCCTTTATCTGTACACTATGGATGGGTCGATTTTAATCATAGAGAGTCTTTCTGCTGACTGGTGAGCTTGCAACAAAAAGCATCTCACTGTACCTCGGTTCACGTGACAATAAACTACACTTAACTAGACTAATTGATCTGCTCTTGGTCTCCTTACATTCAACCCACATGATTGCATGCATTGCAGGTCTGTCCTGCTTTGGTTCTGAGTTTTTATTGTGTATGAGATATCAAATAAGTATAACTATAGCCTTTTTAATAGGACACTATATCTTTCTACAAAAACATAAAGAGCTGGATGAACACAGTGGATCAGGCAGCATCGGTGAATGTAATGGACAGTTGACATTTTGGTTTGGGACCCTTTTTCGGTCCCAACCTGAAACGTGGTCTGTCCATCCCCTCCACTGATGCTGTTCATTATAAGAAGTAATTCTCTCTCAATCAGTGTACAACTGTATTTTCTTACCACTGTAAATAAAATATATCACGTGATTTCACCCTACTGCAAATGTTGGTGTGGTCCCAGTGTTGTTCCTGATGCCACGTTGGTAATTTGAATGATAGTAATTAATCCATGATGTAATGGATATGTTAAAGGTATAACATGCACAAACGACATGCAGCTTAATTATATTGATATAGACAACAATCAGAATAAGGGATGAGCCATTTAGAATGGAGATGAGGAAACACCTTTTCATGCAGAGAGTTGTGAGTCTGTGAAATTCTCTGCCTCAGTGGGTGGTGGAGGCCGGTTCTCTGGATGCTTTCAAGAGAGAGTTAGATAGAGCTCTTAAAGATAGTGGAGTCAAGGGATATGGCGAGAAGGCAGGAACGGGGTACTGATTGTGGATGTACAGCCATGATCACATTGAATGGCGGTGCTGGCTCGAAGGGTCAAATAGCCTACTCCTGCACCTACTGTCTATTGGCTTTTGTCTATTGAGCATTGTGACCTGAAACTAGTATTACACCACAGGCTGTGAAGTGGGGGGCTCTTCTGCAGAATGGAAGGCTAAAGGTTTACATTCCTACTAGTACTTTTCCTGACTTCATTGGTCATTGAATGGGAAAAGAATAAGTTAACTGAGGAGAATCAAAAGAAAATACTATAATTAAAATATGGTCAATTAGTCTGTTATATATAAAGTTGAATTTTAACATATAGTGCCAAAACTTGCTTGGTTCGTCAACTTGAGCACCCAGGAGTGGAAAAGACTGCAAAAAGTTGTAAACACTGCCCAGTCCATCATCAGCTCTGACCTCCCCACCATCGAGGGGATCTATCGCAGTCACTGCCTCAAAAAGGCTGCCAGCATCATCAAGGATCCACACCATCCTGGCCACTAACTCATCTCCCTGCTGCCTTCAGGTAGAAGGTACAAGAGCCTGAAATCTGCAACATCCAGGTTCAGGAACAACTACTTCCCCTCAGCCATCAGGCTATTCAACTCAACTCAAACAAAACTGAAAAAGTTTTGAAGAAGTCTGAAGAAGGGTTTCGACCCGAAACATTGCCTATTTCCTTAGCTCCATAGATGCTGCTGCACCCGGTGAGTTTCTCTTGCATTTTTGTGTACCTTCAAACAAACCTCTGATCATTAATAGCCCATTACACTTCATCTGTTTATTTATGTGTGTGTGTATATATATATATATATTCATTGGTATATGGTCACACTGATCAGTTCGGTTCTGTTCTGTATTTATTTATTTATGCCTACTATATTCTGTTGTGTTGAAGCAAAGCAAGAATGTCATTGTCCTATCTGGGACACATGACAATAAACTCTCTTGAATATTGAATCTTGAAAACATACAACCCATGGGCCTCAACCGGGAGCTGAAAAAGATAATTTTGACGTCAGTTAAAACATACCTAAAACGTCAGCTCCATTTTCTTGACATGTAAGTCGAAGAGATCTTATTACAGAATAAATAAAACTTTGTATTGCTTTTGCAATTGCAAAATAACATTGCTTTTGCTGCGAATTAGTGTGGCACTAAAGATGGGTGATGCTGTTTACATGCATCCATCAACCTTGTATCACTGGTGTTCCTTGATTGGAGTCACCGGCCAGTTGTAGCTGCAAGTTACACTTGATGGATCACCTATTACCTAACAGTGACAGACGTCATACAGTCTATTAAAGTATGGTGGATTGTCCATTATTTGATAGGACAGCATGCCAATCAACGGGCTAAAAATACAATAATGCAATATGTTTTGGATTAGTAATCATCCAGAGAATATAGGTTTACATCTTACAACATTCAATCTAAGGAAAAAATATCAGAAAATAAAAGCTCATAATAGGAATAAGCATGTAGAGAGTGGCTGGATTGTGGGACCTTTCTGTCCCGGGCCTCTTCCATTGTCGGAGTGAGGCCAAATACGAATTGGAGGAACAGCTCCTCATATTTGTCTTGGGCAGTGTACACCCCAGCTGTATAAATATTGTTTTTTCTTATTTCAAGTAACTTGCATCCTCTCTCTCTCTCCATCCATCCCCCACCCTAGTCGTTGCACTAGTTTCGCTGTTGTCCTATTGAGTTTCACTGTCTGTATCACTCAATATCACGGTCCCCACAGCCAACAATGGACCATTGTGGCCTCCACCTTTCCTTAATTATAGTTGCTTTACTCTGTCTATATCACCAATTTCCCTCTCCTTGATTCTCAGTCCGAAGAAGGTTCTCAACCTGAAACATCACCTATTCCTTTTCACCAGAGATGCTGCATGACCCGTTGAGTTACTCCAGCTTGTTATGTCTATCTTTGGTGTAAACCAGCATTTGTAGTTCCTATACATGGATTGTAGGAAAAACAAGTTCTCTAATACGAACTCACCAAATTTACCTTACTTGCAATATTACTATCTCCCACACAAACGGTACTAATTCTTCATCACTCTTTGTTGCCAAATAAACCATTACATTAAGCCACTAGAATAGCTGCAAACACCTTCTAAATTAACCTTTCCCACCCCAGTCATTCTTTCTTATCCCAGCTTGTAATGGGCCAAAGACATAGAAGTTTCAAGTGTGCACCACTAGGAATAACTTCTGAAAAAACGTTACCCATTCCTTCTCTCCAGAAATGCTGCCTGTCCCGCTGAATTACTCCAACATTTTGTGTCTACCAATAGCTTCTTCCCTCTGTTATCAGGCTTCTAAATGTTCCTTCCATAAGCTAGTGTACTGTTTGATTCACCTCTACACCCACTGTTGACATTGGGCTTTGCCTCTGGTACCGTAGCGCTACAATGCTGAGAACTATATTCTGTCTATTGTACGTGAGCGTGTATACAACCACAGACCACAAGCCTTTTCAACTCGCTTTCACCAAGCACCATCACAACATGTCATTTAACCTATCTTGGCCTCCATGCCAGCATAGATAGTCTCTTTATTCTCTTCACCTTCATCCCTCTGCTCTACTATGCAAAACATGTTTAGTTTCATGGAGTCATAGAGTGATACAGTGTAGAAACAGGCCCTTTGGCCCAACTTGCTCACACCGAACAACGTCCCATCTACACTAGTCCCACCTGCCTGCGTTTGGCCCATACCTCTCCAAACCTGTCATAGTCATAGTCATAGAGTCATACAGTGTGGAAACAGGCCCTTTGGCCCACTTGCCCACACCGCCAACAATGTCCCAGCCACACTAGTCCCACCTGCCTGTGCTTGGTCCATTTCTCTCCAAACCTGTCCTATCCATGTATCTGTCTGGCTCTTTCTTAAACGATGGGATAGTCCCAGCCTAAACTACCTCCTCTGGCATTTTGTTCCGTACACTTTGTGTGAATTTTGATTTTTTTCTAGACTGATGAAAAGTCGTCATCCTGAAATGTTAACCCTTTATCTGTCTTCTTCAATGTTACCTGGTCTGCTGAGTATTTACAATGTTTTATAATTCAGACTTCTAGCATCTGCCATATTTGTTCTCATTTTCGATCTCTGGTTCCGTGTTCCTTTTTAAACTTTAATACTGAAAGGTATGTTTAGAATACAGCTTATGGAACCAATTTTGGCTCCAGTGGATACAGGGTTTGCAGCGTAAAGTAACAGGGATGCTGAAAATATTCCAGACTCTACTGATGTGGCTAAATACCATTTGGGAGCCATGTTGGCGGTGTGGTAGAGTTGCTACCCTAAAGCGCTTGCAGCACCAGAGACCCGGGTTCGATCCTGACTACGGGTGCTGTCTGTACAGAGTTTGTGCATTCTCCCTGTGATCTGCATGTTTTCTTCGATTTTCTCCCACATTCCATAGACGCACAGGTTTGTAGGTTAATTGGCTTGGTAGAAGTGTCAAATCTGTGAGTCAGACACTGTTAATGTGCAGGGATCGCTGGTCAGCATTGATTTAGTGGGGCGGAGGCCTGTTTCCACGCTGTGTCTCTAAACTAAACTAAACTAAATCACCAAGGGAACACTGAAGAGTTATACAATATAATTTTATTTCGAAGTCACGTGAGTGACTACGTGAAGAGGCCCGCCAGCCCGCATGCGCGTCAATACATCTAACGCACGGCGCACGACTGGCTGGGAGGAGCGTCGCTCCTCCAGCGGTAAGTTTAAAACCTCGCAGGTAAGTTTCAAACTTATTCTGAGGTTGTCTCTTTTGTGGAAAATCTTCTCTTTACAGTGTTTGCTGACGGATGATGGAAAAATCCAGGGCGAAATCCAGACAGGCCGCGGGGAAACCAGCAACGGAGGACCGCAGGAGTGCGGGTAGCCGGCGGCCGTCGGTTTAACCGTCCAAGTCGCTGACAGTGCGGTCAGCAACTTCAGACTTGGTGCTTGCCCAAAGCACTTTGGCAACCCCGAAAGGGGGCAAAGCCAAACGCAAGTCTGAGAAGCCTGTGGACTCGGGTGAGTCAGGCCAGGAGGATTCCCCTCCTACAACCATGGATTGCGTCTTCAGGCGTTTATCCCGGATAGAGCACCTCATGGAGAGGATGCTCCATCATAATATGCTCCGTGATACGGAGACATATCAGCGCAGGTCTCCTTTCATGCCTGCGGCAGCGTCTGGTCCAGAGCTGCCTAATGTCTCCCACTCTGAGGAGGAGAGTGTCAGGGGTCAGTATATGACTGACTCCGAATTCGGAGGTTTGTCCATGGAACATACTGGAATGCATGACGTGAGTGAGACTCAACAAGAATTGCCTGCCATGGCGTCAAGATTTGCGATACCCTCGCAAACAGGGGAGCCGCTGCAAGAAGAGCTGAAGTTGGTGGCAGCTCGAAAGTTGAGTTGCCTGGGCAGAGGTCTTTTTTAGACCAAGGCCCAGGCCGGCCTTCATGGAAGCTGCGCAACCCTCGCACCCCAGCAGTTCTACCCTCCAAACCTTGAGGACGGAAATAGAACCCATATTCGGGGCCTTTGGGCCCACCCCAAGACCACCAGTAACCATGGAGGTAGGTGGGTCTGATTCTTTCCGGAACATGGGGTGTGTGGACCAGTTACAAGTTGGTGGTAGATTACACTTGTTTTTGCACGAATGGCGGTGGATAACATCAGATCCATTTTATACTGCACAGTATACAAGGGTTCCAAATTGAATTTCTTCCTAACTCATTGCCACCCATACAACATACACCAAGTCGGGCATTTATTCATTCCAAACAAGAAGGTTTGGATATACAAGCAGAAATTCACAAATTACACACAAAAGGGGTAATCGAGATGTCAAGTCATGAAAATCAATATATTCTCTAGGCAAAAGAAAGATGGAGGATGTCGGATCAACCTTGATTTAACCCAACTTAACTCACATGTGCAATATAGACATTTTAAATTGGAAAACTTTGTTACTGCCAAACAACTGATTTCCAAAGGATGCTTTATGGCATGCATTGATCTCAAAGATGCATACTATTCAGTTCCCGTTCACAGGGATTACCGGAGATATTTGAAATTTAGCTGGATGGGGCAACCATGGCAGTTTAAAGCGTTGCCTAATGGTCTAACTTCAGCTCCCAGGTTATTTACCAAATTACTATAGCTGGTGCTAGGGCTGCTCAGAGCTCAAAAGCACATTGTTATGGCCTAGGTACACAAAATTGCTGGGGAAACTCAGCGGGTGCAGCAGCATCTATGGAGCGAAGGAAATAGGCGACGTTTCGGGCCGAAACCCTTCTTCAGACTGATGGGGGGTGGGAGAAAGAAGGAAAAGGGGAGGAGGGGGAGGAGCCCGAGGGCGGGCGGATGGGAGGGTGGGAGGAGACAGCTAGAGGGTAAAGGAAGGGGAGGAGACAGCAAGGGCTAGCAAAATTGGGAGAATTCAATGTTAATGCCATACGGACGCAAGGTCCCCAGACGGAATATGAGGTGCTGTTCCTCCAATTTCCGCTGTTGCTCACTCTGGCAATGGAGGAGACCCAGGACAGAGAGGTCGGATTGGGAATGGGAGGGGGAGTTGAAGTGCTGAGCCACCGGGAGTTCAGTTAGGTTATTGCGGTCTGAGCGGAGGTGTTCGGCGAAACGATCGCCCAACCTACGCTTGGTCTCCCCGATGTAAATCAGCTGACATCTAGAGCAGCGGATGCAGTAGATGAGGTTGGAGGAGATACAGGTGAACCTTTGTCGCACCTGGAACGACTGCTTGGGTCCTTGAATGGAGTCCAGGGGGGAGGTGAAGGGACAGGTGTTGCATTTCTTGCGGTTGCAACGGAAAGTGCCTGGGGAGGGGGTGGTGCGGGAGGGAAGGGAAGAATTGACGGGGGAGTTGCGGAGGGAGCGGTCTTTGCGGAAGGCAGACATGGGGGGAATTGGGAAGATGTGGCGAGTGGTGGGGTCACGTTGGAGGTGGCGGAAATGGCGGAGGATTATGTGTTGTATTTGGCGGCTAGTAGGGTGAAAGGTGAGGACCAAAGGGACTCTGCCCTTGTTGCGAGTGCGGGGATGGGGAGAGAGAGCAGTGTTACGGGGTATGGATGAGACCCTGGTGTGAGCCTCATCTATGGTGGCGGAGGGGAATCCCCGTTCCCTGAAGAACGAGGCCATTTCCGATGCCCTGGTGTGGAATGTCTCATCCTGGGAACAGATGCGGCGTAGGCGGAGGAATTGGGAGTAGGGGATGGAGTCTTTACAGGGGGCAGGGTGGGAAGACGTGTAGTCCAGATAGCCATGTGAGTCAGTGGGTTTGTAATGTATGTCGGTCAGGAGTCTGTCCCCTGCGATGGAGATGGTGAGGTCAAGGAATGGTAGGGAAGTGTCGGAAATCGTCCAGGTGTATTGGAGTGCCGGATGGAAGTTGGTGGTGAAGTGAATGTAGTCAGTCAGTTGTGTGTAGGTGCAGGAGGTGGCCCCAAAGCAGTCGTCAATGTAGCGGAGGTAGAGGTCGGGGATGGGGCCCTGGTACATCTCGAACAAGGATTGTTCAACGTAACCGACAAAGAGGCAGGCGTAGCTGGGGCCCATGCGTGTGCCCATAGCTACGCCTTGTGTTTGGAGGAAATGGGAGGAGTCAAATGTGAAGTTGTTGAGGGTGAGGACCAACTCCGCTAAGCGGGTGAGAGTGTCAGTGGCTGGGTATAGGTTGCTCCTCTGGTCGAGGAAGAACCGGAGGGCTCCGAGGCCATCCTGGTGGGGGATGGAGGTGTAGAGTGACCGGACATCCATGGTGAAGATGAGGGGGTGAGGGCCCAGAGAGTGGAATGCGTGGAGGCGGCGGAGAGTGTCTGAGGTGTCTAGAACATAGGTGGGGAGGGATTTGACCAAGGGGGATAGGATGGAGTCAAGGTATGTGGAGATGAGTTCGGTGGGGCACGAACACGCAGAGACAATGGGTCTGCCGGGAGAACCGGGTTTGTGGATTTTGGGGAGAAGGTAAAAACGGGCCGTGCGGGGCTGGGGAACGATGAGGTTGGAAGCTTGGTCGGGCAGGGCGTGGGAATTGATGAAGTCGGTGATGGTGCTAGAAATGGTGGCCTGGTGCTCGTCAGTGGGGTCATGGTCCAAGGGTAAGTAGGAGGAGGTGTCCGAGAGTTGGCGCGTGGCCTCAGCTTTGTAGAGATCGGCGCGCCAGACTATCCACGGCACCTCCCTTGTCGGCTGGTTTGATGACCCAATCTTTGCGGAGTGATTCAATGGCAGTGCGTTCAGAGGGGGAAAGATTAGAGTGAGACAGGGGAGTGGAGAAGTTGAGGAGGTTGACGTCGCGGCGGCAGTTCTGGATAAAGAGTTCCAAAGCCGGGACTTTATGAGGGGGGTTCCACGAGGAGGGGGTGCGTTGGAGACGGGAAAAGGGGTCATCATTGGGGGGCGAGGACTCCTTCCCATGGAAGTACGCTGTGAGGCGGAGACGACGGTAGAAGCGCTCCAAGTCATGGTGGGCGCGGAACTCATTGAGATGGGGACGGAGGGGGACAAAGGTAAGACCTCTGCTGAGGACAGACCGTTGGGTGTGGGAGAGGGGGAGGTCGGGGGGATGGTGAAAACCCGGCAGGGGTGGGAGTTGGGGCCAGAGGAAGGCAGGTGGGTAGACTGGGGACGGGGCGATGTGTGGGGGGGGGGGGGGTTGTGGGTGTTGGAGGAGTGGTGGGTGGTCAGGGGGTGGGGGGGAGAGAGGGCTGTAATGTGGGTGGGGAAGAGCGGGAGTGACATGGTTGGGGGGGGATGGGGGAGGTCCAGTGGAGCAGCCACTGAGGTTAGCAAGGCAGGGCAGACGGGCGCTAGGACCCAGTGGAGTTAAGTCCAGGAGAGTGGGAGTAAGCAGCGTGGAGGCTGCAGGCCCAGTGCAGAGTCCAGGCTCCAGGTAAGGCGACGGCTGTGGGTTTCTGGAGGGGGGTGGAGTGGCGCGGGTCACCGGACCCGATGGTCGGAGTCCAGTGGCGCGGGTCACCGGACCCGATGGTCGGAGTCCAGTGGTGGTTGAGTCGTGGTCCGCGGGCGATGCGTGCGTGGTCCCGGTGGGCGGAAGGTCGGCGGGTCGGCGGCGAGATGAATCGGGTGCGTTGCGGCGGCCATGTTGAGAGAGCCCCGGTTCGGCGGCGATGTCGGGTAGGTCGGGTCCGGCGGCGATGTCGGAGGAATCGGCGAGGGGGAGAAAGTCCGAGTTACTGTAGAAGCTGCGAGGCTGGGCGTCATCGGTCGGCAGGTGAGGGTCGGCGGTGGCATCGATGTGGAGGTCGGTGAAGGCGGCGTCCCGGTGAGTATGGAAGTCGCTCATAGTGGCCAAGATGGCGTCGCGGGACTCGGGCAGGCGATGCGGGCCAGAGTTGGGGCCCGGAGTCTGCGGGCGGTCGAGTCGCGGAGTGTAGGCGTCGGGAGCGGCCTGGAGTCGGGATAATTTAAGGTACTTAGTGGAATTAAGGTAGGCCAGGAATTTTTTATTAAAGAGGTGGATCTTCCGGCGGATGAAATACAGCTGGGGTCCGTTGCAGGTCTGGGTTAGTGAGGCCTGAAGTCCAGGGAGTGTCGATGTGAGGTCCTGTTGGTGCCGGCGCATCGCGACCAGGGTAGATCTCAGTGCCCGGTTGGAGAATTGCTGGGTATGCCGATGGATAGCCAGTCGGTACCGATGGTCCGGTTGGGGTCCGAACTGGGAGGTAGGGAACTGGAGCTGGAAGCCATGGGGTATGAGATGATGGCGCAGGCAGGCCCCGAGGAAGCAAATGTGGCTGTGGTATCGAGTCTGGGTAAGGATGTGGTCGTACAGTTGGAGGGCAGGGGGGATCACAGAAGGTGTGCAGTTAGAGAGGAGGTTGTGAAACTGTCTCCGGAGAGAGGAGGAGAACTTCTTCAAAGTAGGCATACCTTGAGGAGATATCGCAGTGGAGTAGATAAAGTTGTTATGGCCTATCTGGATGATATTCTAATTATAGGGAAAACGCTGTATTTGGCAAAATTAGCTGTTTCTGCCACAAAACTCATATTTGAGAAATTGGGGTTTCTCATCCATCCAGTTAAATCCAAGTTGATACCAACTAGAGTTATTGATTATTTGGGATTTACCATTAACTCTATTAATATGTCTGTGACTCTGCCCTGGGGCAAGAGATTTGAATTAATAGAAGCCTGTAACAACCTTGTTGTCATTGAGCAGCCTTCTATTCACCAGGTGGCTAGTGTAATAGGCAAAATAGTGGCTGTTTTTCCAGCTGCATAATTTAGACCTTAGCATTATCAGAATTTACAATGTGCCAAGGAACAAGCACTCAAGTACCATTTAGGTCATTTTAACAGACCTATGCTATTACTAGCTGAAGCCATATCATAATTACAATGGTGGATGACCAATATTCAGCATTGTTCCAGTAACATTTTGGTCAGTAAACCTTCAGTTATATTACAAACTGATGCTAGTGCTCAAGGATGGGGAGCTACTAATACCATCTCTAGTTGCGGTGGCAAATGGGATGTGCATGAGTTGTCAATTCTTCAGTTATATGGTATAAACTACCTGGAGTTGCTGGGGGAATTCTATGGGTTAAAGGCTTATTGTGGGAATATGCATAACTGCATGTTCAACTACAAATTGATAACACTACAGCGGTGGCATATATTAATCACATGGGTGGAATCAAGTCAGTATCCTGTGATAGTTTAGCTAACCTCATTTGGCGCTGGTGTATTGAAAAAAGCATTTGGATTTCAGCTACCTACTTGCCAGGTAGGTTCAACATGCTGGTGGACATCAGGTCACACAAATTTAATGACAACACAGAATGGATGTTGAATCACAAAGTATTTAACGACATTTTGCTCGGTATGGAACACCAGATATCGATTTTTTTTTGCATCCAGGCTCAATCACCAATTGCCAAAATATGTTGCATGGGAGCCAGACCCTGGGGCAGTGGCGATAGATGCATTCTGGCTACACTGGGGAGGGATGTTATTTTATGCCTTTCCTCCATTTTACCTCATCAGTCAGGTCTTGCAAAAAATCCAGCAAGATTCCACTTCAGGCATTTTGATAGTGTCTGACTGGCCTATGCAGCCATGGTTCCCGCTGATGTTGGGAATGATAATAGAACCATATATGGTTATTTCTAAACACAAACATTTACTGGTTCATCCCGTGACTCGGGAAGCCCACCCTCTGCATGATAGAATCCAATTATTGACTTGCAGACTCTAAGAAGACCTTTCCTGGGGTTTGGGTTGTCAGACTGAACCGTGGACGTGATCACTGCAGCTTGGAGGGATAGCACCAAGAAGCAGTACATTTCCTACATCAGGAGATGGGAAGTGCTTTGTTTAAATTCTAATATAATGTATAATACGATACGGATAACTGACGTCTTGGAGTTTCTTTCAAAATTGTTCTTTGACGAAAAATTAAGTTATAGTGCTATTAACTGTGCCAAAAGTGCCTTGTCATCATATTTGTTGCTGGGTTCGGGACACCACTCTGTCGGGTCTCACCCTCTCATATCCAGATTTATGAAGGGTATCTTTAACACAAATCCTCCCAGGCCCAGGTACACGGAAGTATGGGATGTTAACATTGTGTTAACACTACTTCGCCGGTGGGCTCCAGCTACATCCTTATCTTTGACCCAGCTCACATATAAGGTAGTTATGCTCATGGCTCTAGTTTCAGCGCAATGCGGCTGGACAGAATGGTTATATCTACCAACAAAATAACGTTCTATGTAAATGAGCTAATTAAACAAAGCTGACCGGGGGTGTTAGGTCTAAAGCTGGAATTTCTGGCATATCCTATGGACCATAGATTGTGTGTTGTCACACATATTCATCAATATTTTAAGGCTACAAAGAACCTTAGAGGCACTGAGCTGGCAATGTTCGTTAGCCACAAAAAACCACACAAGAGGGTTTCAGTGCAGACCATCCCCAGATGGTTAAGATATGTATTGGATTGTGCAAGAGTGAACACTGATGTTTTTAAATCTCACTCCACCAGGGCTGCAACAACATCAGCAGCGAGGTTCATGGAGGTTCCGTTGGACCGCATCCTAGCGACAGCAGGATGGTTGAATGAGCGGACTTTCCAAACCTTTTATAATAAACCGATTGCCAGGCCGGGTTCGTTTGCCAACTCAATTTTTAATTCTGTTCAATAATTTGCTTTCCGGATGTAAGGGATCACTATTATTATTATCATTTGTTTATTAAAAGCATCAGCATGTTTTAAATCTATGTCATGTCTGAATGCATTATCTTTTCAATCATTTCTGGTCAACTAATGCAGTGTGTTGCATGGACTCGAGTTCGCGGAATGAAATCACAGAGCTTTAAAGTCTTCACATAGTCACTCACGTGACTTCGAAGTAAAGTAGAAAGATTAAATAAGAACTTACCAGTTTGAAGTTTGATCTTTATTTATTGAGAAGTTGCGATGAGGGATTACGTGCCCTCCACTCCCAACCCTCTTCTCATAAAGATCATGTGGTAGTTCTAGTTCTTGAATCTTACTATAATCTGTTCAGCAATTGTTTCTGTAATTTCACACCGCTGCTTTAAAGGTTGACGCGCTTGCGGGCTGGCGGGCTTCTTCACGTAATCCCTCATCGCAACTTCTCATAAAATAAAGATCAAACTTCAAACTGGTAAGTTCTCGTTTAATCATTCTATTCTTGATCCCTTGATGAGATGACCTAATAAGCTGACTCACCCAGCTGCAAACTATTCTGAGCTATGTCAATAGCTATTGAAAAAGTGCGGACAATCATTCATCTTATTTGTAGAAAGGTAAACCAGAGAATGAAATAAGCGAGGGTATAGTGAGAAGAGATGACTCATGAACAGATGGGATAATGTTTTGCAGTAGCCAAGATGGAATAAATATATTTCGGGAGAAGTTGTGAGGCTGATAGCACTAAAACCAAGCTCCAAAGGAGAGTGGAGAAAGTAAAACGGGTTTCTGTCAGTAGCATTTCTGAAAAATATGGATATTACATTGTACTGCAGAAGCAAATGCACATGTTATTTGTGGAATAGAAAATTTATTGCACTTTTAAAAACAATAAACTAATTGGTGTAGGAACTATGTGTGGGAAGGAACTGCAGATGCTGGTTGAGGCCAAAGGTAGACACAAAAAGCTGGAGTAACTCAGCGGGTTAGGCAGCATCTCGGGAGAAAAAGAATAGGTGACGTTTCAGGTCAAGACCCTTCTTTAGACTGAGAGTCAGGGGAGAGGGAAACGAGAGGTATGTCAAGGTACCTAGAACCAATGAATGAAAGATATGCAAGAGAACAAATCACAGCCAGCAATTTGTTCTATGTACCTTTTCATAATCCCTCGTTTCCCTCTCCCTTGACTCTCAGTATGAAGAAGGGTCTCCACCCGAAACGTCACCTATTCCTTTTCTCCAGAGATGCTGCCCGACCTGTTGAGTTACACCAATATTTTGTATCTATCTTTGCCAGAGGAGCTGTGGGTCAGGCAGCACTTGTGAAGGGAAATGAACAGTCGACATATCAGGTCTGGATCCTTCCACTGGACTATAACACTGGAGGAGAGATAGCACCCTGCTTCATGCTGGCTATCTCCCCTCCACTGTTTCAGTGCAGGGGAAGGATCTCCACGTGAAACATCAACTGTCTATTTTCATCCACAGGTGCTGTGAGTTTGTTTTTCTGCTCCAGATTCAAGCATCTGCAGTCTTTTGTGTCTCAAGTTTGCATTTATAAAATACCTTTTACAACCAAGAACATCCCAAAGCATGGTATAGCTGTCAACAGCCTTCCAGCCAGCATCTCTCACATGCAGTAATACGATGATGCTTGATCATGGACCAATTATGCATAAGAATTTAGTGCAACTTTTCTTCATGTTGCTTTTGTTAAACAAAGAGTGTCATTGACAGTCATAGAGTCATACAGCATGGAAACAGGCCCTTCGGCCCAACTCGTCCATGTGACCAAGATATTCCATTTAAGCTTGTGTCATTTCCCTGCGTTTGGCCCATATCCCCTAAACATTTTTATTCATGTACCTGTCCAAATGTTATAGTGTCTTTTCAATGCTGTGTTAGTACCTGCTCAACTACTTTCTCTGGTAGCTTGTTCCATATGCCCACTACCCTCTGAGTGAAACCCCCTCAGGTTCCTATTAAATCTTTGGGCAGCATGGTTGTGCAGCAGTAGACTTGCTACCTTACAGCGCTTGCAGCGCATGAGACCCAGGTTTGATCCCGACTGTGGGTGCTGTCTGCACGGAGTTTGTACGGTCTCCTCTTGACCGCATATAGGCTGTGGGCCAAGGAGCTTTTTTCTGCAAGTTCGTGACCCAACTCACGCAACTACATGAAATTTTAACATATTGCGTAAAAATATTATATAAATCATCCCTGAAATTCGTCAAGAACAAAATCTACACATTTTTAATAAATTTGAGAAAAACCTGAAATTTTTTGAGTAGCTTTTGTCCAATCAAAGCACGTTTAACATTGAGTCGGAGGCCAATTGGCCAATCACATGCTTTGTTTCAGGCCAGCTAGGCAGGGAGCACATATCATGGCTGGGAGTATTTCTACTGATTGAAACATTGTGAATTAACTGGAACTGAAAGGTAAGATCTAAAGTCTGAATTTATGAAAATTAATCTGTATGGACTTTAATTAAATTAATTGCACCCTTTTATAATTTGAAAAAAATGAGATTTGGAGGCTATTCATTCATTCATTCATTCATTCATTCATTCATTCATTCATTCATTCATGAAGTTGAGGGCCTAAACTAAGTGTATCCATAACAAAGTAAATTAAAAATGTCACTAATACCAGCTTGGTGAAGTCTAATAAGTCTTCTTAACATCTAATCTTGGAGCTGCCTGCGATCGCTTAAACCCCTGTCTCACGGTGCGAGTCGACTCACGAATGACCCCGAGTTTAAAACAAATGAAACTTGTGGTAATCACGTACAATTAACGTAGCGGGAACGTCGGAACTCGTGGACGCAACTTAGCGACTCGTGGCGCTAATGGCAGGTACCCGGAAAACTTGTTAACTCTTGAAAATTTTTAAACATGTTTAATGATTTCCACGAGTTAAATTTACTCTTGAAGTTAAAATTTGAAACATTTAAACTCGTTGTAAGAACGTAGTGCCCGTGAGTTTATGGTAGTGACTCTTGAGTCTACCATGGGTTTGGCCTGAGTGCCAGAAGTGAAATGTTGAAGATTAGTCAGATCTTAATAGAAAATGAATGAATGGATGGATGGATAGGGGTCGGAAATTAACTTGGATACTTTCGATGGGAGAGAACCGCCGATGAAGCTGAAGGTACAGAGCGAAGACGGGGGCTCAAGTTCAAGTTCAAGTTAGTTTATTGTCATGTGTCCCTGTATAGGACAATGAAATTCTTGCTTTGCTTAAGCACACAGAAAATAGTAGGCATTTACTACAAAACAGATAAATGTGTCCATATACCATGATATAAATATATACACACATGAATAAATAAACTGATAGTGCAAATAACAGAAAGTGGTTGGTAATAATCAGAGTTTTGTCCGAGCCAGGTTTAATAGCCTGATGGCTGAGGGGAAGTAACTATTCCTGAACCTGGTTGTTGCAGTCTTCAGGCTCCTGTACCTTCTACCTGAAGGTAGCATTGATGGGAAGGGTTAACACCGGGCGGGACGCGTGAAAAGTGACCATACTGAGGGAATTCCCACGTATATGATGCAGAGAGAAATGTGAGTTCTACATAGATTATGTTTGAGCCAGCGAGGAGACATTTCTTCCGATAATGATTTTACATTGTGAGGTGACATTATAAGCCATGGGAGAGAGACACAAAATGTTGGAGTAACTCAGCGGGGCAGACAGCATCTCTGGAGAAAAGGAATTGGTGACGTTTCGGGTCGAGACCCTTCTTCAGACTGGTTTTGTGCTGTGCTGTTGCCGTATCTCTGGAGGGAAGTAATGGGTCTCGACCCGAAACGTCACCCATTCCTTCTCTCCGGAGATGCTGCCTGTCCCGCTGAGTTACTCCAGCATTCTGTGTCCATCTTCGCTGGCGAGGAACCGTGCGTGCCCTTTGCAAGTTTTCGCTCTCGAACACAGATAGCAGCGGATTATTAGGGGAAGAAACTCGCGTTCATGCCGCACAATGTGTTTGACCACCTGCCCCCGCTACTCAAGGAGCTTGTGCTGAGCGGTAACCAGCTGTGGAGCTTCAACTGGGGCAGGTTTTACCTGCTAGGCTGGTTGGAGCTGCTGGACCTCGGTAGCAACCTGTTGACCACGGTGCCTCGCATGCTGTCCAAATGCACCCAGACCCTGCGCGTCTTCAACCTCACCCGCAACCAGATCTCCAAGCTGACCAAGGACTTCCTGCGGGACGTGACCTCCCTGCAGTACCTGGATCTCAGCTACAACAACCTGAAGACCATCCAGGCCTCCAGTTTCCCGGACAGCGCCATCAAACACCTTCGGGAGCTGCGGCTAAGCGGCAACCACTTCCTCTGCACCTGCGACGCCAGGTGGTTCGTGTGGTGGATCAATCAGACCACGGTCTACATCCCTCGCCTGGTCACCGATGTCACCTGCACCTCCCCCAAAGCCCACCGCGGCCACGGCGTCGTCATGGTAGACCTGCGCTCCTGCCAGTTGGAATACCTGGGCATTGGCCTCGACACTTTCTCCGTCTTGATCATCTTCTTGCTCCCCTATTTGATACTTAAAACACGCCTTCATTCACGGTGGTGCAGCTGCCTGACAGCGAATGCAGCGTCGGAGACCCGGGTTCGATCCCGACTACAGGTGCTGGCTGTACTGAGTTTGTAAGTTCTCCCCGTGACCTGCGTGGGTTTTCTCCGAGATGCCCCCACACTCCAAAGACGTACAGGTTTGTAGGATAATTGGCTTGGTGAATGTAAAAATGTCCGTAGTGGGTGTAGGATGGAGTTAGTGTGCGGGGATTGCTGGTCAGCGCGGATCCGGTGGTCCGAAGGGCCTGTTTCATCACTGTATCTCTAACTAAACTAACATGGGGAGAACACTGGACAGTTTATTATTTTACATTTATATACATCACATAGATCACGGAGTGTGAAATAAAGCTGGCAAGCCGCAGTCATGCAAGAAACGGAGGAAAACGGGAGACGATTTTATTCAGCAACTCTGTTCTGTCAGAACATCTATCCTGTGTTAAGAAACCTAACTTTCAGGGCATTTAAATCTTGAGTTCAACTTCTACCTGAATTTAATCGATTTACAAAAGCTTTGAAGTTCTCCCTGCAGTCCGTTTCTTAAACACCTTTACGTTTTGCGCTTTTTTTGACAGCCAAGTGCTTTAAATGCCATTTATTGCATTGTAGCAATAAGAGGCAACGATTTGATAAAAGCGGTTAATTACACGACAAGAGAAGCATGCAGCTACATAAGAGACACGGAGAAGCTGATCATCGGGGCAGTTCTGTCCATGGTCATGGGAGGCTTTTTATAGTAAAAAAAAACTGCATGACATTTTTATCCATGTGATGATTTTTCCACACGTCGGTACTCGTTGTTGGCTGAAGAGTAACTCGGGAGTGGAACTTGGTACATCGCAGAAATGAGAAGTAAACGGCAAACTTAGACTTACACGTGGGAACTCGTTTAAACTTGTGAACATAAACTTGGAATCTCGTAGACAGCCACGAGTTTGATTTTTTCTTTCACTCGGGATCACTCGTGGGTGGACTCGCACCGTGAAAAAGTGCTCCGACCGCGGGGCCTATGTACTTAAAATAGTGAAGCCGCGGTCTCCGTTAAGAAGCGGACGATTCGCGAATGCGGAGCTGCGGAGTGTGTTTGGATCATCTCCGCGGGCGGGAGGCTGTACATAGTGCCATCCGTAGTGGCCGTTTTCTGGCCCCAACCACGGGAGAACAACAGAGGAATATGGACTGCACCTTATAGGCCTCCATCAAAGTAAGAAATGGTCAGAAATGGTTGATGTTTATGTTGAAATCAATTGGTGTATGTGAACTTGAACTTGAACTAATTTATCTACGGTAGTAACAGTGTTAGCCTCATTACATTAAGAAGAGGTTGACATTTTATGAATTGAAGTCCATGCAGACCTAATGACTATGAAATGTTTTTTTGTTCCTGTAGCCTCTGCCCCTCCAGTCTTCAGAGCCCCATGCAAACTCACACACAAAAGTGTTTTGTGTGGACATGCACTGTAGGCACTGTGCCATAATGAACACTAATTTGATCATTTGCTGACTTGCCATCCCATCTACCTGGACATGCGTACATGTATAATTTCTCCATTGATATGTTGATATTGTCTTACATAATATAAAACATGAAAAGATGTAAAATACTCCCTGACACATATTATCTTCTATTATTAGGAGGCAGCAGTATATCCCGGGTTATCATGCCGAGTGCTATCATCACTTCTGCAACATAACAATAAATCGAGCTTTAGCAAGGTCTAGAAGGAAGAACAGTAATGATAGGACTCAAACAACAATTCTTTGTATTTACGGTCATAAGATGTTACTTTGAACAATGAAAAGATATATTTGAGGATATTAATTTATTTTACTTTTCATTCCTTTTCTGTTTTGTTTTTCCTCTTTCAATTGATTTCAAGAAGCTGAAAAGCCTGAAGCAGGTGAATCACCTCAAGAGGCAGTTCCAGGTAGTGAAGCAGATGAGCCGGCCCCAAAGAGACTGCTTCTCTTGGTCAACAAACAGCACCTGTCGAGCACCCTGACCACAGTAGATGAAGCTAGATACAGCCTGTCCCTTATTCAATTCAATTCAATTCAATTCAACTTTAATGTCATTGCACAAATACTGAGTATGGGTACAACGAAATGCAGTTTTGCGTCAGTCCGTAGTAGTGCAATATAGAAATTTTAAAAAAAAAGAGGATACAGAATAATAAAAAATACAGAATAATTAAACAATGGGGACGGAGGGACCAGAGGAATCTATCGGCGGGACTCCGAGTTCAGCAATGCGACGGTATGATTGTAGAAGCTGTTCCTCATCCTACTGGTACGAGACCTGAGGCTCCTGTACCGCCTCCCTGATGGGAGGAGGGCAAACAGTCCATGGTTGGGGTGGGAGGGGTCTTTAATGATCTTCCCAGCCCGTTTCAGACACCGTTTTCGGTGGAGGGCATCCATGGCAGGGAGCGGGGCACCGATGATGTGCTGCGCGGTTTTCACCACCCGTTGTAGTGCCTTCCTGTCCGCAACAGTGCAGCTGCTGTACCATACCGTGAAGCAGGCGGTCAGGATGCTCTCGATGGTACACCGCTAGAAGTTGGTCAGGATCTGGGGGGACAGGTGGGCTTTCTTGAGCCTCCTCAGGAAGTAAAGGTGCTGTCAGAGGCACGTCGTCCACCAACAGCAGACTCTCTCAGAAAGCATGTCATGAGAGCAAATTACCAGGCTGCTGTACATTCAAAATGTCTGGAACAGTTTCCACAAATTCCTAGTCCAAAGGGACATGGGTGGAAAATTGTAGGTGGTGAATTGGACATTGACTGGGGTGATCTGCCTCCAGCCCCAAGCACCTTGCTAGAACTAACATACTTTTCATGCAAGAAAACAAGCTGTGAGAAGTCAAGTACAGGGAAAGGAAGATGCTCATATCATATGCATGGTGAGCCATGTACAGATTTATGTAAGTGTGTTGACTGCAGAAACTCTATTACTGCAAAAGACTTGGAATCTGATGAAGAATATTCAGATGAAGAATCTTTCCTGCAGCAATAAAAATACAAACTTCTCATTTAAGTATAAAAAGGAAAAATATAAAGTACATAATTTCAATTGAAGCAACATTTCAGCAATAGTCAGACTGCCAAGAGAGGGAGGAATAAGAGCATAGATTTAGTCTGGATAACCGAACGAACTTGTCCATTACAAAACGTCTCCACTTTATTTAGAGATTTTTTAGAGATACAGCACGGAAACAGGCCCTTCGGACAACTGAGTCTGTGCCGGCCAGCGATCCCCGCGCACTAACACTATCCTACACACACTCAGGACAATTTACAATTTTACCAAGCCAATTAACCTACAAATCTGTACATCTTTGCAGTATGGGAGGAAACTGGAGATCCTGGAGAAAACCCACGCAGGTCATGGGGAAAATGCACAAACTCCATACAGATAGCTCCCAGAGTCATGATCGAACCCGGGTCTCAAGCACTGTACCACTGCACCACCGTGCTGCCTAGTATTCTCCAATCTGGATTCCGTATAAAGTGAAATCTGATATGTGTTTGTCATACAGCTACGACTTGTTGAAAGTCAATTGCATTATAATTCCAGCACTTACTAAAACGGTAGTTACTCTCAAGGGAGAATGCCATTACAAAGAAAACGAATGCAAGCTTTATCATTGAATTTCCCTTAAAAAAAACACACTGTTGATGAAAGAGGTATTGCCCACTGTCCTTGGTGTGAAATACAAACACATTAATGTTCCTCTCGAACAAAACAAATTAACATTTTTAACCGACATTCTCTGATCAATTTGATTTAAATTGTTTATAAAAATATTTGAAAAATATATTTAAATTCCCACAATGTTGCTTGGGTTCATAAAATGTTGACTGCTTTTCCTTGCAACATTATGTATTATTTTCATATGCATCAACAATGTCTGCCTCCCGTTATATCTCTTCCAATCCCTTTATTTGTCTATCACTGCTTCTATGTCTCGCTTCAATTGCTCTGCCTTCTTCTCTGTTCTCCCCTACTCCGACCATTTGATGTGTCCACACTTATTCCTACTGTTCCAAATATTACCTTTGCATGTGTCCCATCTTTTCTGCCGCCATGTGTTGATAGAGGATGGAGTTGTCCTCAGGTTCATAAGTTCATAAGTGATAGGAGCTGAATTAGGCCATTCGGTCCATTAAGTCTACTCCTCCATTCAGAGCTGGGCTGATCTATCTCCCCCTCCTAACCTCCCATCTGCTTTCTCCCCATAACCCCTGACACCCATACTACTCAATAATCTATCGATCTCTGCCTTAAAAATATCCACTGACTTGGTCTCCACAGCCTTCTGTGGCAATGAATTCCACAGATTCTAAACCCTCTGACTAAAGAAATTCCTCCTCATCTCCTTCTTAAAGGAACTTCCTTTTGTTCTGAGACTATGACCTCTGGTCCTAGACTCTCCCACAAGTGGAAACATCCTCTTCACACCCACTCTATCCAGGCCAAGTTCATGGGAGAAAAGTTGAGGACTGGAAGTCAACTGATTAGTTTAACTGGAATGAGATAGACTGGGGTTATGCAATGAAAAAGAGCAAAGGAAATGCTGGAACGGAATAGGAGAAAATAGAACATGTAGATTTGAGTGGAATATGCATGACTCTCTGATTAATTATTTAGTATATTCATGAACTGCGCTGTTATTTAATGTACTGTGACATTTTAATTAATTGCACTGAGCTTATTTCACCGGTTAACATTGGCTGTATAAATTACATTACAAATTACTGCATTACATTGCAACTTATTTCAACAAATTCACAGTATGATTTGTCACAATATGCTTCCTTTATGATATATTTTTGTTAGAATATTTTATACTATTCAATTTCCAATTTATTATTCTGCACATTAAAGCATCTTGGTGGTGTGGGTATATCACACTCTAAAAGACCAGAGCAAATTTTAATCTACGCCGCAAAATGGTTGATTGTAAAGAGTGAAGCAGGCTCTCTTCTCATCTATTATTGGGATTGTGAAGACCGAGACCATTGAACTCTGTATCTTATGTAATGGATGCAATGAGATGCCAGAGAAACAAAATGGAGCTCATTGTTTGAGAAGGTTGGGGAACTCCTTCCCAGAAATGACCAGCAGCATTTCCTGCCTTTCCCAAGCTTTAAAAAAAAAAAAGTGTTTATTGAACAACCTCAGTGATCCCTTTAAAGAAATCCTGCCACTGATCACTGTAAGAGGTTTAGCTTTGAGATACAGCGCGGTAATAGGCCCTTCGACCCACCGAGTCTGCGCCCACCAGCGATCCCCGTACATTAACACTATCCTACACACACCAGTTTATACCAAGCCAATTAACCTACAAACCTATATGTTTATGGAGGGTGAGAGGAAACCGAAGATTTCAAAGAAAACCCATGCGGTCACGGGGAGAACGTAAAATCTCCGTGTAGGCAGCACCTGTTGGCAGGATCGAACCCAGGTCTCTGGCGCTGCAAGGCAACAACTCTTCCGCTCTGCCACCGAGCCACCTGATGACTGACAGTATGACTGAGAAAGGGATGTAATCATATGCCACTCTAAACGAAGCCTATTTTCACACGAGCAGCACTAAAGCAAAGTGCTCTCGCAAGAATGTCTAAATCTTTTTTTTAATGTTCCAACTATGTTTTGAAGTGATGCTCTGTGTTTATGTTTCACCTCATGCTTTTGATGTTTATCTTATTACTTCATTGACATTAAACATACCAGAGGATTATAACTACCACATAATCCAATCCCTAAAGCCATGGCATTCTCAGATGTCCTTGCTCTGCTGTGGTTATCTGCATATACTTGTTAACGTCTTGTTAGCTGAATGTGACATTAAAATGGCAATTATGTTGAAAATCCAGCACGGGGAAATGAAATAAAAGCCAACACATAAAACCCTTAATTAAATACAAAAACTGACATGCGATGGGTTGGGATATTGTAATAAGACTTGCTCAAAGATGTAATCAAAGACAGTATTGAATCTATGCAGCGTTTATGAATAATCTGTTTTCTTACTGTTTAAAAGGAAATATAATTGTTCTGACAGTTTCAATAGCTATTTTTGCTGCTAAGATCTCTTTGATCTAGGTTGTGATGTGCTAGTCACTACATCATACATACATCCCTCTTTATCGATTTCAATTTGAAAATAGAGACACTTGATTTTAAACACTGCTGTTACATGGAGTGATAATCATTTTGTCACACAGTAAAATGCTTCCCCCTCTGAATCTTTCAAATGCATTTAATGTGTGTCACTTTGTGAGGCAGGTTTGCCCATTGAAGTCACTGAGGCACACGTCAGATATAATTGGGTGTCCAAAAGAAACATTTTCTCTGAGATGTCACAGACCCATTCACACTTTTTTTCTGAGGTAAATATTCTTTTCATTTATACCTTTATGATGTCTATTTTTTTGTTCAAAGTTAATCTCATTGCAAAGGTACAGTACAATACACCACCATATCTAATCTGACAATGTTAACTTCAGTGTGCTGAGACGTGGCACCGACGGACGAGAAGCCGAAGCAAAGTGGAGCCAAATAACCGAATGGAAACGAAGCCGAAACGCCAACTAACCGAAAGGGTGGGACGCCTAAAAGCCAACTAACCGAAAGGGCGGGACGCCTAAAAGCAAACTCACCGAATGGTCGCTCTGCCAAAACCCCACCTACTCGAAAGGCGGCATCGCCTACAAGCCAACGAACCGAATGCCACTCAACAGAAAAGTCAAATAACGGACATGACATTGCTGGGAGGTGGGACTCGTCAGTGATTAGTCCAGACCCCTGTGTCCATCACATCACTGTGGAGGGATGAACATTGTCCCACACCTCCCCTCCACCCGACCACAGCCCGCGGAGGGTGGCCGTGGGAGAGTGCGGGCTGTCCCGAGGGATGCGCACCTTCGGCCGCTTACAACTTGGTGCTTGGGTTCAGATTGCCCGGTCACCTATGGGTTGTGTGGGAAAATGACCCCACCCTCCCGCCCATTTCTCAGTTCTCTGACCAGTCTTACTGTCTGACTACACTTTATGTCTGTTTGCCTTCTTGTTACTCCTCCAAACTAACAATGTTCTATACAACATTTTCCTTTGCCCTGTTTTCACACGTTACACTTCCTTATCTATGTACCTCCCACTCCCCTGACATCAGTCTGAAGATGGGTCTCGATCCGAAACGTCACCCATTCCTTCTCTCCAGAGATGCTGCCTGTCCCGCTGAGTTACTCCAGCATTTTGTATCTACCTTCTTTCAAACCTTTGCACTTATCTGTTTCAGCCACAACCTGGAATGGATGGCTGGTTGTTTCAAATGGATCACCAGGCAGGATTTGCCAGTGATCAAAGACCACTGGGCTTATATTGACTAGAATTCAGAAGGCTGAGAGGGAATCTTATAGAAACATATACAATTATTAAGAGATTGGACAGGCTAGATGCAGGAAAATTTTTCCCGATGTTGGGGGAATCCAGAACCAGTGGTCACAGTATAAGAAAAAGGGGTCGGCCATTTAGGACTGAGATGAGGAAAAAACGTTTTCACCCGGAGAGTTATGAATTTGTGGAATTCTCTGGCAGACAATTAACTGCCACGGATACAAATAATGTCATACACAAGAAAGGGCAGATGCTGGTTGACAAAAAGTGAACACACAGTGCTGGAGTAACACAAAGATGCAGCAGAAATTTGGAAACGTCATCCCGTCACCCATTCCTTCTCTCCAGAGATGCTGCCTGTCCCGCTGAGTTAAAGAGTGCCCACGGTAGACTCACGAGTCACTACGGTAAACTCACGGGCTACTACGTTCTTACAATGAGTTTAAAAGTTTTAAATTTTTACTTCAAGAGTAAATTTGACTCATGGAAATCTTTCATTATGTTGAAAAATTTTCATGACTTAACAAATTTCCCGAATACCTGCCGTTAGCGTTACGATTTCCGATGTTCCCGTTACGTTAATTCTATGTGATTACCATGAGTTTGATTTGTCTTAAACTCGGGATCACTCGTGGATGGACTCGCACCGTGAGACAGGGCCATTACTCAGTGTTCCCCTCTGCTCCAAGCGCACCAGGTTTTGTTCCGATCGGTGGAATATTACAAAATTATGAAGGTTTAAAAAATCGTGAGATGAGCAGATAGGTCATCTCGCCTGTCAGTCAACATTAAGGTAACGCCCCTTCCGGCACCCGCTGGAGAGTAAAGTGCCGGAGGCGGTGCTGAGTCCACAAGTGCTGATTGAGTCCGCAAGAGTGAATTCAGGAAGGCCGCTATGTGGAGTCGGGAGGTGCTATGTGGTACAGCAGCTGGTGGCCGCTGAGTGGAGTCCTTCCCCCCCCATACAGACCCCCTCCCCCACAACCCCACACCCCCCCATTCCCCCTTCACCCTTCCCCTCTCCCCTCCTTCCCACTCACCCCCTCTTCCCCTCCCCCCCTTTCCCCCTTCTGCCCCACCCCCACCTCCCCTCACACCCCCTCTCCCCACAGACCCACACCCCTCCTTTACCCCTCCTCCATTCCCCCCATCCGCCACCCCCATACCACCCCACCTCACACACCACCTAACGCCCCACACCATCCCACCCCCTCCCCCCACACCAACCCCTCCCCCACACCACCCCTCCCCACACCACCCCTCTCCCCCACCATGGTGGAATATTGCATTGGCGACCAGGCCTCCTGTGTGACTGGGACCCAACGCCTCCCACTTAGTCTAGTATCCCTTTAAACCTATGCTACCCAAGTACCTGTCTAAATGTTTCTTAAATGTTGTGATAGTACCTAACTCAACTACCTCCACTGGCAGCTCATTCCATATACCTATCACGTTTACCCCTCAGGTACCCCTCCGGTTCCTAGAAAATCCTTCCCCCCCCCACCTTAAACCTAAATCCACTGGTTCTCAATTCCCCTACTCTGGGCAAAAGACGGTGCGTTTATCCGATCTACTCCTCTCATGATTTTGTATACCTTTATAAGGTAATCTCACATTCTCCTGTTTTGCAAGGAATAAAGTCCTAGCATGCTCAACCTCTCCCGCAAGCTCTGGCCCGCGAGTCATGGCAACATTCTCATACATCTTTTCTGCACCTTGTCAAGCTTGAGAATATCTTTCCTGGAACATGGTGACCAGAACTGAACACAATACTGTGAATGTGGTCTCACCGATGTCTTGTACAACTGTGACATAACCGCCCAATTTCTATACTCAGTACTCAGACTGATGAAGGCCAATGCGCCGAAAGCCTTCTTGATCAATCTATCTACCTGTGACTCCACTTTCGAGGAACTATGTACTTCATAAGTTCATAAGTGACTGGAGCAAAATTAGGCCATTTGGCCCATCAAGTCTACTCCGCTATTCAATCATGGCAGATCTTTCTCTCACCCCATTCTCCTGCCTTCTCCCCATATCCCCTGACACCCGTACGAATCAAGAATCTATCTATCTGTGCTTTAAAAATATCCATTGACTTGGCCTCAACGGCCTTCTGTGGCAATGTATTGCACAGATTCACCACCCTTTGACTAACTCATCCACTCTCTGATGTGACCTCGGAGATCCCTCTGTAGCCGGGATGCTCATGGCAGGCAGGCCCGGCAACCCACCACGATCTCTGGCAGGATCGGGAACCCGCCCGAAGGCTCGCTGTCGGCTGAACCTCACCTCAATGCTCGCAGTCAGTGGGACCTCGCCTGAAGGCTCAGTGGATGGCGCATGTGTAAAATATGCACTATTGATTGTTGACTATTAGCTCTCTTGCGTGCTATCCAGTCAGCAAAAACCTTACACATGATAACAATGAAGCTATCCACAGTGTACAGATACAGGATCAGGGGTATAATGTTTACTGCTCGAAAAAGCCCAGTAAAATTAATCAGAAACTTACCTATAATTAGTTGATGTTGTGTTTAAATGGCATGGTCGAGGGATTCTTAACAAGCAAACTGATAAGGGCATTAATTGGAATGAAGAATGTCATGATTTGTCTGTACTACATACAAATTGAACAGGACGGCCAGCAATGTGATTCACCCTGAGATATGTAAATGCACTTTTAATGCCACTTTAGACATCTATACTGGTGCTAATGATGCCATTTTTTTTGGACTATGGAGAACCTCCTTCTCAGAACCTCCTTGACTCTCAGTCTTAGTAAATGCAAGTCACTACTGGAAATATCTTTACCTGCTGGTTACTTGGCTATAGATAGTTTATCTTCAGTTCATATAGTGTAGTTTATTGTCACGTGCACAGTCGCATGCTAACCAGTCAGCGGAAAGACAATACATGATTACAATTGAGCCATTCACAGTGTACAGATGCATGATAAGAGAATAACTTGAATAACCTTTAATGCAAGATAAAGCCAGTGAAGTCCAATCAAAGATAGTCCAAGGGTGCTCAATGAAGGAGATAGTAGCTCAGGACTGCTCACGTTGTGGTAGGATGGTTCAGTTGCCTGATAACAGCTGGGAAGAAACTATCCCTGAATCTGGAGTTGTGTGTTTAGACACTTCTGTACCTTTTGCCTGATGGGAATGGGGAGAGGAGGGAATGGCCAGGGTAAGACTCGTTCTTGATTATGCTGCTGGCCTTGCCAAGGTATAAATGGAGCCAATGGAAGAGAGGTTGGTTTGTGTGTGTTATCTTTGGATAATTGAGGGCGGATGTTCTGGGAATGGGGGCCTGATGTCTCAGCAGACCTCGGTATCGGGAGGGAGCCGCTGGAGACATCGGACACGAGTAGCAAGGGTGGCTAGGAGGGTGAACTGGGGTAATACGTCCAGCACCTGCAAAGTCGGCTAAACCAAGATGGTGGCGCTGGCTTAACAGCTGTGGCCCACCTGCAGTCCGTCTGTTTTTTTCTTTCTTTTTGTTCCTTGTCATGTTTTAGTTAATTTTGTTTTATTAAGTTGTGTATGTGTGTGGGTGGGGTGGGAGAAACATGTTTTGGTCTCTTCCTTCGGGGGATGCGACTTACCTTTCTGTCGTATTCCCCGTCCCCGTCTCCGTCTGCGCCGAGGTCTAATGGCGGAGCTGGCGGCCTCGGTGCTGTGGCGGCGGCAGCGGAGATCCGACTCGGCCCCGGAGCTGTGGCGGAGGCAGCGGAGACCCGACTCGGCCCCGAAGCTGTGGCGGAGGCAGCGGCAGCGGCGGCGGCAGCAGCGGCAGCGGAGACCCGACCCGGCCCCGGAGCTGTAGCGGCGGCAGCGGCAGCGGCAGCGGAGACCCGACTCGGCCCCGAAACTGTAGCGGCGGCAGCAGCGGCAGCGGAGACCCGACTTGGCCCCGAAGCTGTGGCGGAGGCAGCGGAGACCCGACTTGGTCCCGAAGCTGTGGCGGAGCCAGCGGCAGCGGCAGCGGCAGCGGCAGCAACGGCAGCGGAGACCCGACTCGGCCCCGAAACTGTAGCGGCGGCAGCAGCGGCAGCGGAGACCCGACTTGGCCCCGAAGCTGTGGCGGAGGCAGCGGAGACCCGACTCGGCCCCGAAACTGTAGCGGCGGCAGCAGCGGCAGCGGAGACCCGACTTGGCCCCGAAGCTGTGGCGGAGGCAGCGGAGACCCGACTCGGCCCCGATGCTGTGGCGGAGGCAGCGGCAGCGGAGACCCGACTCGGCCTCAGAGCTGTGGCGGTGGCGGCGGCGGCAGCGGCAGCGGCAACGGAGACCCGACTTGGCCCCGGAACCGTGGCGGCGGCGGCAGCGGAGACCCGACTCGGCCTCGGCCTCGGAGCTGTGGCGGAGGCAGCAACCACCCGCGGAGTTTGAACCGTCGCCTCGGCGCAGAGGGAGAACAAAGAGGGAAGAGACAGAGACTTTAAGATTTTGCCTTCCACCACAGTGAGGAGGTGTGTGGTGAACTCACTGTGGTGGATGTTAAATTTGTGTTGATTGTGTGTTTTTGTCATTTTTATATTATATGTATGACTGCAAGGAAACAAAATTTCGTTCAGACCGAAAGGTCTGAATGACAATAAACGCATCTAATCTAATCTAATTTAAGGAGGGGCCCCGGGCCACAAAGATGGGCGGGCGAGGAGAGGGACGTCGGTTCGCAGGCCGATCCAGTCGAAGGTGACAGAGGAAAGCCCTGCAGGAACCTGGGGCTTACCTGGATCGGGAAGTGCTCCACTTGACCGAGTGCGGAAATGGTGGAAATGGCGCGGAAAGTGGAAATGGTGCCAAAACATCGCATGTGTAAATATGTAAAAATAATCTCACTACACAATTGCACATGTGACAAATAAACCACCTTTAAAAAATGAACACTTGGCTAAAAATAGTTTATCTTTGGATAATTGAGGGGGAATGGGGTAGAAAGGGGACACGGCTACAGGTGGTTTATATTCGGATAATTGGGGAAAGCTAATGGGGAAAAGAGGATTTATCTCATAAAGAGAACAAAAAAAATAATATATACAAAAGATTACAATTTGTAAGAGTTAGAAAGTATCCTTTCCTTACACTCCAAACCTATGCATTCATACAACATATCACAGGAACAGGTCATATGGCTCAAAATGTTTTTTTTACTTCAGCAATAAACATTATTCAGAATTAAAAAAAATATACAGAACAAAAACTGTGCCGACCCCCTTCATACATTATTAGTGTCTGGACATTCAATAGTGGCACACTCAGTAGTGTTTGCACATATCTTTCAAGAAAATATCCTTGCCACTCATGTCCCCCCCCCCCCCCCCCCCACCCCCAGGTGATATCCTTTCCCTTGTTTGAGGTGTGTCGCTACTGGATTCTGCCCCTCAATGTTGGGCAGCGGAAGGATCCTAGAGTGTGGTCCTCTCCTACTGGCCTTTCGTGTTGGCTGCACCAAGCCTCTGTCTGTCCCTCAACATGTGGTCATGCACTGTTGAACGCAATGCCAATCTTAAATAATCTCAGCGACCCAATCTTTTAGTCTAACATGGCCAGTGAATGGTAGTAGGGCTCTAGGGAGTGTTGTAGAGCTGAAGGATCTAGTAGTGCAGGCACAAAATTCCTTGAAAGTGGCGTCACAGGTGGATACGGTGGTCATAAAGGCTTTTGGCACTTTGGCCTTCATAAGTCAATGTATTGAGTATAGAAGTTGTGAGATCATGTTGTGGTTGGATAAGGCATTGCTGAGGCCGCATTAAGAGTATTGTCTTCAGTTTTGACCGCCTTGTTACAGGAAATATATTGTCGAGCTGGGAAGGGTGCAAAGAAGATTTAAGAGCATATGGGATGGATTTGAGGGCCTGAGCTACAGGCAGAGATTGAGCAGGCTAGAAATCTATTCCTTGGAGCACAGGAGGTTGAAGGGTGATCTTATAGAGGTTTACAAAATTATGAGAGGAATAGAACGGGTAAACACACCGGGTCTCGTGTCCAGAGAAGGGGAATCGAGAACCAGAGGACTTAGGTTCAAGGTGAGGAGAGGGTAAGATTAAATGGAACCTGAGAGGTAAATTTTTCACACAGAGGATTGTGGGTGTATGGAACAAGCTGCTGGAGAAGGTAGTTGTGGCAGGGACTATCGCAACATTTAAGAAACAGTTAGACAGGTACATGGATAGGATAGGTTTAAAGGTGGTTTAAGGCCAAATGCAGGCAGGTAGGACTGGTGCAGATGGGATATATTGGTTGGGGTGGGCAAGTTGGGCCAAATGGATGTATGACTTAATGACTCTAAGACTATGCTTTCAAGACAGTGGGATGCCCTGACCCACACTGCCCTAGTGGTATGTGGTGATTTTGGAAGAAGAGTTCTATTGTTAAGTGAATAATTCTCCATTCAATGTTTATAATTCAAGTCTAATGAAAGGGGCGGAAAGAAATTCATGCAAAATGGGGCACAACAAAAAACGTCACTAAATTTGTAATGTATTCCGAGAGAGAGGCTAATTCACAAGGCACATTTACACATTGATTACAAAATAAACTATGATCAGTACTACTAGAGTTACCGGAGCGAAAACCATCAGCCACTTAGCAGCTTCAAAAGAAATTGGGGAAATCCATTCATTAGTGAGTTGAGTAGGCTCATCGAGAGTGCCTTTCCACTTGTACTTATTTTGTACTTAGGAAGTTTAATTTGAAACAAACTACTGGCATAAGGGTTGTTCAAAATGACACAATTTCTGACAATGACACTCCTGAAGAATTGACTGTCAGGGGATTGAGATTTTTCCCTTCAATGTTCGATTAAGCAGATGAACATATTAAGCATATTAAACAGGTGGCCGCTCCTCTCTGAGAGACAAGAGCCTTTTGGGATTCTGTGGGAATGATGTAAGTGTGAGATGATCCTACTGTCTTGTATAATTGATTGAGTGTATAACTTAGCAGTTCTCTGATACAGAAACCATCACCCTGGGACAACAATGACTGAAAAATATATCTACTGCTCGTGGCAGTATTGCAGTGATTTTGGAAGTACATTATGGCTCTGTTGCGAGCGGCTGCCTCACAGTGCAAGAAACCTCCGTTCCATCCTGACTCCTCGGGTGCTGTCTGTGTGGAGTTTGCACGTTCTTCCTGTGACCGCGTGGGTTTCCTCTGGGTGCGTTTCCTCCCACATTCAAGATGTACAATTTTGAGGGTAAAATGGCCTCTGAACATTACCCCAAGTGCGTAGGGACTGGATGCAAATTTGGTATAACCTTGAAATAGTGTGAGCGGATGATCGATGGTCCGCATCGACTTGTCGGGGTGAACGCATTGTTTTCATGCTGTATCTTTCAGACATGAGTTTAGTGTATTGTCTCATTTACCGATGAAAAGCTTTTATTGCATGTTAACCAGTCAGCAGAAAGACAATACATGATTACAATCGAGCCATTTACAGTGTATAGATACATAGGAAAGGGAATAACATGCATAAACTTTAGTGCAAGATAGTCCAATCAAAGATAGTCCAAGGGTGTCCAATGAGGTAGCTAGTAGCTTAGGACTGCTCTTTAGCTGTGGTAGGATGGTTCCATTGTCTGATAATAGCTGGGAATAAACTATTCCTCAATCTGGAGGTGTGCGTTTTCACAGTTCTATACTTTTAGCCGGATGGGAGAGGGGAGAACAGGGAGTGGCGGGGGTGCCCATTGATTATGCTGCTGGCTTTACCAAGGCAGCGTGAGGTATAAATGGAGTCAATGGAATGTTGGTCTGTTTGTGTGATGGGCAGGGCTGCGTCCATAATTCTCTGCAATTACTTGTGGTCTCAGATGGAGCAGTTCCTAAACCATGCTGTGATGCGTCCCAGTAAAATGCTTTCTATGGAGTTTCAATCAATCAATGATATAGTTATTCGCATGTGAACATATATGCTTCCTGCTTGTTGTAGATAGACAGCAAGTGTTGCACAAGCAATATTAAATGATGGTAACATCCCAGGCCTTGAAAAATGGTCGCCATCTGAACAAACATATGATTAATGTATTCCACACACCCTTTTCAGTCCCATTCAGCAAGGCTACACATCATTCATGCTCACCCACAAAGTAATTGCAAAGTAACAAGCAACAATTCACGCACGATCATGTAAAACATAATGCAATATGAACGAGGAATATGAGCTCAATTATGTCCAGTGGTGTACATGTGTTAGAAGGAAAGATTGGAGCCTAGCTTAGCTTACAGTTTAGAGAAACAGGCCCTTCGGCCCACTGAGTCTGTGCCGACCAGAGATCCCCGCACACTAACACTATCCTACACATACTAAGGACAATTTTACATATATACCAAGCCAATTGGCCTACAAATTGTGCAAATTTTTAATATAAACATTTAAAAGAAAAGGCTGGATGGCAACAGTTAGTTTATATTAAACTTATCTCCACACTCCGCACTCCACTGAGGTTTGCCAAAGAAACAGGAACGACCATTAAAAATAAAGGGATAGCATTACAATTATTTAACTGAAAAATGATGCGTGATGTTTTGGGTCGGGATCCTTCTTCAGTCTGAAGAAGGATCCCCACCCAAAATGTCACCCATCCTTTATCTCCAAAGAAGCTGCCTGGCCCATTGAGTTACTCCTGCACTTTGTGTGGGGGTAACTCATCTTGAGTATAACACATCTTGGGTATAAACCAGCATCTGCAGTTCTTTGTTTCCACATTTTGGACATTAATGTAGATGGGTTTGTTAACAAGTTTGCAGACGACACCCCGATTGGTGGAGTTGTGGATATTGATGACGGCTGTCAAAGGACACAGTGGGATTTAGATCAACTACATAAATGGGCTGTGAAATAGAAGGTGGTTTAATCTAAACAAGTGTGAGGTGCTGCACTTTGGGAGGCCGAATGTCAGGGGAAAATATACAGTTCATGGCAAAACCCTTACCAGCATCAATCTGCAAAGGGCCTTGGGGTCTAACTCCATAGCTCCCTGAAACAGGCAACACAAGTAGATGAGGTGGTCATGAAGGCATACGCTAAGCATCATTGGTTGAGTATAAGATCAGGAAGTCACGTTGCAGCCATATAAGACTTTAGTTAGACCGCATTTGGAGCGATTTGTGCAGTTCTGGTTGCCCCATTACAGGAAGATTGTGAAGGCTTTGAATAGGATGTACAAGAGGTGTACGAGAATGCTGCCTGGATCAGAGGGTACAAACTTTAGGAAGAGATTGGACAAACTTTATTGTTTTCTCTGGAATGTCAGTGGTTGAGAGGAGACCAGATAGAAGTAGATAAAATGATGACAGGCACAGAAAGGGTATGTGCAAGTATAGGGTATGTGGAATAAAACACATTCATTTAAGAGTTGTGGGTTTTGCAGCCCGAGCCATCATTTAATGAGAAGGTGCCTCATGAGGCTGCTGTGCTCCTCAAGGTGTCACTACACCCGCAATGCTGTTAGACAGGGGTTTCTAGGATTTTTACCCAGAAATAGTGAAGGAACAGTTATATGTTCCCAGGTAATTGACAGCATAGATCTGCAAAAGGATCTTGGGGTTTACGCCCGCAGCTCCCAGAAAGTGGTGATACAAGTAGACATGCTTCATTGGTCAGGGCATCGAGTAAAAGATCAAAACGCCATGCTGCAGCTTAAGAAACCTCTGCTTTGGTGTGAGGATCGGAGGGCAACTTGTGTTCCCATTCTGTTCCCATCCTTCTGCTGCCCTTGAACTTGAAGCTGGTAGAGGTTTTGGAATTGGAAGGTGCTGTCTAAAGTATCTTGGTCAGTTCCTGTGGTGCATCCTGTAGATAGCACAAATACTATTGTGCAATGGTGGTGGCGTGAGTGAATGTTTGTGGATGGCGCGCCTATCAAGCCGATAACTGTTTTCTATAGCAACCAGCTACTTATTCCTTACTTTAGAGATATAGTGTGAAAACAGGGCACCAAGCCCACCAAGTCCACGCCCACCAGCAATCACCCACGCACACCAACACTATCCTACAAACCTGCACGTCCTTGTTGGGGGAAAGAGGAGCACCTGGAGGAAACCCACGCGGTCACAGGGAGAATGTACAAACTCAGTTCAGACAGCACCCGTGGTCAGGGTTGAAACCCTGTCTCCGGTGCTGTAAGCAGCAACTCTACTGTGCCACCCCCGAGTGTTGTTGAAACTGCACTTATCCAGGGAAACCTCCCAATTCTGGATGCCAGCCACAAAAACAGGGACATATTAACAGCAGGAACAAGGTAATAGGTTTGGCACCATCATCTTCATTGCTTTATTGCCCTTACACCAAACAAGGACAAAGCAAGTGTCCAAAGTAATTACTGGTGGGAAATATGTTACCTCCATTCTGATTCCTTGAGATCGGGGTAGAAAATGAACACTAAAAGCCTTTGTGGATTTTATTGGTAGAAACATGGTGGTTAAATGGAAACATATTTAATTGCAAGTTATTTACTGTGTTTAATTTGGAAATAAACAACTGAGATAGAACACCTCTTGCTCTGAGAAATGTTTTCTGAAGGTTGATATACTGTAAATTATATCAGTTGTGATGACATGGGTGCAGCAAACAGCCAGTAAATCCCTGCAATAACTATTTTTAATGAGGCTCAGGCTGAAAAAGGATGATTCAAACTGACATATTAACGAGTGCATAATGACGGCTGAAGAATGGTGGATGTAACTGATAACAAAGCTCACATAGAAATCAGTTAGGTCAAAGTAGAAATGGGTAGTGAAGTTACCACCCTTCTTAGCTCAATGTTTCAAGCCGCAGGTGCCCTCAACCATGAAAGAAGAAGATTACAGAAACTGGTGGACACAGCCTGGTCTGTCACAGGTACTGACCTCCCCACCATCAAAGGGATCTATAGGAGGTGCTGCCACAAACTCCCGTTTGATTGCAACCTTGTCGTGGTTGGGGAGCTTGTGTGTCTCAGTGACCCCTAGAGCTATGCCAGCGGGGGATTCGTCTCCTGTTAGGGTCTCCCATGCTGGACAGGTCGAAGGGTAGAGGGGAGACGAAGAGCGATCCACTGGTCCTCTAGGTTGGAGGTTGAGCACAGGGCTAACAACCCTGTCTTGTAAAACAAATATGTTACAGAAACAGCAACTGAAGGAATCAACACTACTGGGCGTGATGGACTTCCAGCCAACAATGGACCTGACCTGGGGTAGTGTCCAGAAGCTGGCCCAGAACAGGCAGGAGTTGAAACCTTCGTTGCTGCCCTACATGTCAGGAGGCATAATAGGCAGTAAGTAAGTAAGGAAGGAAGCTGCCTCAAAAAGGCAGCCAGCGTCATCAGAGACCAACACCGCACTGACCATTATCTCATTCGACTCATGCTATGGGGACGAAGGAATAGTAGCCTGAAAAAATTGATCTCCATTTTCATCCCAACAACCACCAGGCACTTGAACACGACAAACAACAACTAAACCAGGAACTATGAACTGTCTTGATCATAAGGTCATAAGGTCATAAGTGATAGGAGTAGAATTAGACCATTCGACCCATCAAGTCTACTCCACAATTCAATCACGGCTGATCTATCTCTCCCTCCTAACCCCATTTTCTTGCCTTCTCCCTATATCCTCTTACACCTGTAATAATGAAGAATCTATCTATCTTTGCCTTAATAATATCCATTGACGGCCTTCACAGCCTTTTGTGGCAAAGAATTCCACAGATTCACCACCCTCTGACTGAAGAAATTCCTCCTAATTTTCCTGAAATAATGTCCTTTAATCTGAGGCTATGACGTCTAGCCCTAGACTCTCCCACTAGTGGGACCATCCTCTCTACATCCACTCTATCCAAGCCTTTCATTAGTCTGTATATTTCAATGAGGTCCCCCCTTTTTCTTCTAAACTCCAGCAAGTGCCGACAAACGCTCATCATAGGTTAACCTACTCTTGGTTGCTTTAACCCTTGGTAGCTTTCAGGACTTTGGGCTTTTATTGACACTAATATTGTTTTTATTTAATTAATTGAACTTTGTTTTGTTGATTATGTTGGCTATGAGTACTGTGTTTACAGATCTGTTATGCTGCTGCAAGTAAGAATATCACTGTTCCATTTTCGGACTAATGACATTTAAACTCGATTGATGGACACAAAGTGCTGGCAGGCGGCATCTTTAGAGAGAAGGAATGGGTGATGTTTTGGCTCGAGGCCCACCTCAGACATGAAACGTCAACCATTCCTTCTCTCTAGAGATGCTGCCTGTCCCGTTGAGTTACTCCAGCACTTTGTGTCGATCTTCGGTGTAAACCAGCATCTGCAGTTCCTTCCTACACATTTAAACACCATTGACTTGACATTGCAAAACTCTAATCTGAGGACCTCCGATCGATGTACTCATACTGGCTGCAAGGTCCCTGACAAGGATACGCCAGAGATTTGAAGCACCCAGTTTAGATATAGGTGAGAAAATCACAGAAGATGGAAATTTACCTTCCTCCTTTGGAAGAGATTTACTTTTCTGCCACAGAAGGTAGTTGAGGCCAGTTCATTGGCTATATTTAAGAGGAAGTTAGATGTGGCCCTTGTGGCTAAGGGGATCAGAGGGTATGGAGAGAAGGCAGGTACAGGATACTGAGTTGGATGATCAGCCATGATCATATTGAATGGCGGTGAAGGCTCGAAGGGCCGAATGGCCTACTCCTGCACCTATTTTCTATGTTTCTATGTTTTCATTCCCGACTGCTAAAGTGCCAGCTGTTGCTAGCTTTTTTTTATCTGTCCTCCCGGGTGCCACATTCCTAGTGTTTAAATGACCGATGACCTCCGAAGGCAAGATCAATCATTTGCAATTGGTTTGGGACCTGCTGCTTCAGTTACTTCAGTTGCAGAATCCACAACGGTTGACCTTTGCTGATGTAACCGAAGTTGCTGAGATTGAGAAATGTCGGCTGACACATCCAGCTGGGGGAAATCCAGTTCAGAAAGTTTCACCGACATAACGCCCATGAAACTTTATAATACAGCGATAGGGCGGCATGGTAGTGCAGCGGTAGAGCTACTGCCTTACAACGCCAGTGACCTGGGTTTGTTCCTGACTACGGGTGCTGTCTGTACGTTTGTACGTTCTCTCCGTGACATGCGTGGGTTTTGCCTGGGTGCTCCAGTTTCCTCTCACACACCAAAGACGTATAGGTTTGTAGGTGGATTGGCTTGGTTATCAATCTAAAATTGTCCCTAATTTGTAGGATAGTGTTGGCGTGTGGGAATTGGTGGTCGGTGAGGACTCAGTAGGCCGAAGAGCCTGTTTCCGCGCTGTATCACAAAAAAAAAGATAATGGTCCATGTAAACCATGAGGACTGACAATTTAAAAAAAATTAAATTAATTCTCGAAGCGAGCATCATTGGCAAGATCTTGTTGCCTTAGAAGGCTTAGATTTATTACTGAAGTGCCATGAGAAGCTTTGTTTTGTATGCTATCTAATCAAATTAGATAATACTATATGCAGGGAATGGAGGGATACGGATTATCCGAGGTCGATAGGAGATGGTCTTGGCATCATGTTTGGTACAGACATTGCTGGCCAAAGGGCCTGTTCTTGTGCGGTACTGTTCTATGTTGTGCATGCGAGGGGCAAAGTTTAAAGGAGACTAGGCTAAGTGGGACCCATTGGGTCCCATTCTCACATGGGAGGCCTGGTCCCCCAAAGCAATATTCCACCACTCACACATAGGGTTCTCATTGTGACATAGAACACGCAGGTATTACTGCGCAGGCGCAGTTGACGGGCACTGTAAGTGGAAAAGGGATTTATTAAAGCTTAAAATGTGAATAACTCTTAACATATGGCCTACCCCTGCCGATACCGCTTGAGTGGCCTAATGCTTCCACTGGCATGGCCGACCGCTGCTGCTGGTGGGGTGTGTGTGTGGCGGGGGGGTGTGGGAGTTGGGGGTGTGTTGGTGGGGGTGGTGTGGGGGGTGTGGGGGTGTGGGGGGAGGGGGGGTGCGGAGGGGGGAGTGGGGGTGTGGGGGAGGGGGGTGCGGAGGGGGTTGTGGGGTGGGGTTGTGTGATGGAGGGGGATTATGGGGAAGGGGATGTGTGGGGGAGGGGGAGTGTGGGGGAGGGGGTGTGTGGGGGAGCGCTGTGAGGGGGGGACAGTATGTGTGTGTGGGCGGGAGGCATGTGGGGGGATGGTGGTTTTTGGGCAGGGTATGTGTGAGGGGGAGGGATTTTTGTGAGGGTTGGGGAGGGGGTGTATGTGGGAGGGGTGTGTGTGGTGGTGGGAAGGGGGGTGTGTGGGCTCAGCGGCTCCCGGCTCTGACAGCACTCACCTGGTGTCAGGACCTGGCTCCGGACTCAGCGGCTTCTGGCTCGTGGTGGTGGTTGCAGCCGCACCCCCACCCACGGAACACAGCCCCCGCACCCCCGCAAACACAGCCCCCGCCCCCGCAGGCCGGTGCGGACTTGGTGGGCCGAAGGACCTGTTTCCAAACTAAACTTAACTAAATGTGTGGGACAAGCTTTTTTAAACAGAGTGGGCGTAGTCTCGACAGATAGGAGAGTGGCATTTAAAAGTCTTTTGGATGGGCACATGGACATGCAGGGCATGGAGGGATATGGATCACGTGCAGGCAGAGGAGATTAGTTTAATTTTGGCATCATGTTCAGCATGGACATTGTGGGCTGAAGGGCCCGTTCCGGTGCTGTACACTCTATGTTCTGGGACAGAGGAGAGAAAAACAAAGACTATTGCTGGACTGTGGCATGAAAAAACCCAGGATGGTAGATATAGAAAATGAAAGATGATGTTGGAAACATCCAACAAGTCAGACAACAAGTGTATGGACAGAAAAATAGAGTTGGACATTACAGATTGGAAACCTTTCATTAGAATTAGCCGGTACCTCAGGTGCTTGTTATTCAATCCTTCCATTTGTTGCTGTATATATCCTTCAAATATATCTTCATTTTTAGCCTAAATGTTATTTAAATTGGGAAAGAATGTGTGACTGCTTCCTTCGAAGATGGCGCCCAACGCAGGCGACTATATGCGTGCTGGCCACAGAAGCAGATCTATAATACTTATTATAATCGCTCCACACTCTTAAATCTTTATTCCCTTATCATGTACCTATGCACTGTAAATGGCTCGATTGTAATCATGTATTGTCTTTCTGCTGACTGGATAGCTTTTCACTGGACCCCGGTACACAGGACTATGAACTGAACTGAACTAGTGTGGCAGAGTAAATTCCCACAGGAGCATTGTTGGATGAAGGGTGTTTGCTTAAACGCAGTCAATTTCTGATATAGTCTGACACTTGTACTCTTCATGAGGCCTTATGATGGCAATCGTAAGCAGGCAAAAGCGGATTGTTCATGTATTTCACACACATGTATTTGTTTGAAGCACTTCCCTGCCACAAATCCAAACTCGAGCTTCAAATGTTCACTGATCGGCAGAATTGGTCACTGATTTAGGCGGAACGGTGGCGCAGCGGTAAGTTGCTGCCTTAAGGCACGCGCCAGAGACCCAGATTCGATCCTGACTACAGATGCTGTCTGTATGGGGTTTGTACGTTTTCCCCATGACCTGCATGGGATTTCTCCAGGAGCTCTGGTGCGGAGGTTAATCGGCTTGGAAAAATTGTAAAATTTGTCCTTAGTCTGTGCAGGATGGTGTTAGTGTGCGGGCTTTGCTGGTCGGCGTGGACTTGGTGGGCTGAAGGGTTTGTTTCCGAGCTAAAGTAAAACTCTCTAAACTAAATCTAAACTAAACTGAAAGTATAATGGAAGAAATTAGGCCATTGAAGTCAATAAGACAATTATCAAATATAGCTCCAAGCACTGGGTAGTTAAGAGAGGCAATGACTTCTAATAGCACACCACTACACAGCAAGCTAGCCGTTAGGGCAGATGTGGACTAAACTTGTTCAGGGGGCTCGGCTTCTTGTTTGATCTATTTATTGTCATGTGTACCGAGGTGACCAGTCAACAAGAAGACTACACATGATTACCATCAAGCCTTCCACAATGTATGATACAATATGATAGGATAAGATAGAACTTTATTCATTCATTCCCAGAGGGAAATTGTTCTGCCGACAGTCACAACACACAACAAGGTACACAAAAACTTGAAATTAAAAGTGAAAACAAAAATAAAAAGTCAAGCGACTGTTGTGTGGCTGCCGAGTGCCCAGCGCCTTCACACGAACAAGCGGACACACGAACACAGACTAATCCTCTGCACAGAGGATTCTAAACCAGAGAGCCCCCCCGCTCCCCCACACCAGGTCCCCCTTTGTTCTCTCACCATCTCCATTGTCTTCCCCTCCCCCCTCACGCTCATCAAATGTGAGGCCCCACCACCACCGAGGCTCCCACGTGCCGCCGAGGCTCACACTGCCACCACCGAAGTTCCCGCTGCCACCGAGGCTCCCATCGCTGCAACCATTGAGGCTCCTTTGGCCCTGACAGGCCTCGCCACCCAGCTTTACGGCAGTCCCCTGGGAAGCCTGTGGGGCGAGACAGAATTACCGGGGCGCATTCCAGTACGGATACAGGATACAGGGAATAATGTTTAGTGCAAGATAAAAATAGTTCAAAGGCCTCCAATGAGGTAGGAGGCCAGGACTGCACTTGTCCTGGTGAGAAGATGTTTCAGTTGCCTGATAACAATTGGGAGGAAACTATCCCAGAATTTGGTGGTAAGTGTTTTCAAACTTCCGTACCTCTTGGCTGATGGGGGAGGGAAGAGACTGGTCATTGATTATGCTGGTGGCCTTACCAAGGCAGTGAGAAGCGTAAATGGAGTCCATGGAAGGGATTAGGTTTGCATGATGGTGCGGGCTACATCTACAACTCCCTGCAATTTCTTGCAGCCTTGGATGGAGATGTGGTGCATCCCAATAAAATCCTTACTACGGCGCATCTATAGAAGGTGGTGAGGTGATAGAAACATAGAAACATAGAAACATAGAAAATAGGTGCAGGAGTAGGCTATTCGGCCCTTCGAGCCTGCACCGTCATTCAATATGATCATGGCTGATCACCCAACTCAGTATCCTGTACCTGCCTTCTCTCCATACCCCCTGATCCCTTTAGCCACAAGGGCCACATCTAACTCCCTCTTAACTTCTTGTTGAACTTCTTAAGCCTTCTAACAAAGTAGAGGCATTGGTGTGCTTCTTGGCCATTGCTTTGTTGTGGCTGGTGCAGGACAAGTTGCTGGTGGTATTTCCTCTTCGAAACTCGTAGCTTTCAATGGTTCAATAGTGATTTGACTGTCTCATGTACGAAGTACTAACACTGTGAAAGACTTTTCCTTACAAGCAGTCCAGTAGAGTATTGCCACCCCCCCCCCCCCTCCCCCTCCCCCCACCGATTAGCAGGTGTTAAATTTATCAATTTACACTGAAGAACATGAGGGTTTTAACCATCTCGACTTTGGCACCATCAATGTACACTGGGGTGTGTTTACCGCTATGCTTCCTGAAGTCGATCACAATCCACTTCGTCTTGCTGACATTCACGGAGAGGTTGGTATCTTGACACCAGGTCAGGAGGTTCTCAATCTCCTTCATCTACTCCAGCTTGTCATTATTTGATATCCAGCTCACTGTGGCAGTGTCGTCGGCAAACTTGTAAATCGAGATGCATTTGTATTGGGCTGCACAGTCGCAAGTGTACAAGGAGTATAGTACTAAACCGCATCTTTATGGGACCTTGTGTTATCGTAGAGGATGATTTGTCACCTATCCTCACTGATTGTGGTCTGTTGGTTCCTTAGTGGAGGATCCAGTTGCAGAGATGCATGCTGACTCCCAATCCCGCAAGTTTGAAGATGAGCTTGGATGGGATAACGGTACTGAAAGCAGAGCTGAAGTCTATGAATAGGAGTCTGATGTAGGTGTCCTTCTTATTGTTCTTCCAGGGATGTGTGTAGGGCCAGGGAGATACAATGCAATACAATACAATACAATACAATACAATACAATACAATACAATACAATACAATTCAATACAATACCGTTTATTTGTCAACAGATAGCATCAGCCGTGGACCTGTTGTGGCAGCAGCTGAACTGCAGCGGGTCAAGGTTGCTTGGTCGGCTGGATTTAATGTGTTCCATAACCAGCCTCTTAATGCACTTCATCATAATCATAATCATACTTTATTAGCCAAGTATGTTTTGCACCATATAAGAGGAATTTCATTTGCCATACAGTCATAGCAATAAAAAGCAACGGAACACACAAAATACATTTTGACATAAACATCCACCACAGTGACTCCTCCACATTCTTCACTGTGACGGAAGGCAAAAAAAAGATCAATCTCTTCCCTTCTTTGTTCTCCCGCTGTCGGGGACCTTGAGCCCTCTGTTGATGGGGCGATCTTGGCTCGCGTAACCGGTAGTCGTGCCCTCCGCGCCGTGGTGATCAAGCTCCTGCATTGGGGGAGAATCTCAGCTCCCCCGCGCCGGGCGATCTGATCCCGGGTCAGGGCTGGTCGAAACCTTCCGACTTTGGAGCTTCCCGACATCAGTCTCTACCCGAGACTGCAAGCTCCTCGATGGTGAAATCCGCAGGCTGCAATTGGAGCGTTGATCCCAGGCAAGTGCGGTGGGGCTCAAAGTCAGTCCCGAGCAGGGCCTCCAGCTCCATGATGTTAGGCCGCAGAGAGACCAGAGATACGATCCGGTAAACAATCGCATCTCCGGCAAGGTAAGAGATTGGAAAAAGTTTATTGCTTTTCTTTGGCATCGGGGTGATAATGTCTTGAACCAGATGGGGCTCAGAACAGGGGAGGGAGAGATTGAAGATGTCCATGAACACACCTGCTAGTTGGTCCATGCAGTTATTAAGGACACAACACAAGTTATTAAGGACTCCATCCGGGCCAATTGCTTTCCATGGGTTCATCTTCAGGAAAGCCAATCTAATGTCTGCAACAGGGACCCGGGAAAAGACACACTAGAGTCTGAAAAGACACACTCGAATCTGAAAAGACACACACAATTGTGATTCTTCCTATATTACTTTAGCTGGATATTAAGAGCAATCTACAATTGCCAATCTATTGTACATCGGTAGCTTCTGTTCTCTCCCAGCACACCAGCCAGTACAAATTAATTTACAGAAACTTCTATAGTAGGTTAATGCTAGATGTTCTGCCTTCAGTGCGGTTGCCATGCTTACAGTTCATTCTGCCGTGTTTGTTAAATTGTGTGTTGAGACAAAGTGAGTTTTATTTGGGTCGATGATCTTTGCTGCACAGAACATTACTCTCCATGTGTCCTGTCCGGGCTTCTCATAACACTCTGACAGTGACTCACCTTCCATATCGCTCAATGTGTTTTGCTTTCTGAAGATCTGTGCGCCAGAATTAGCTTCTGTCAGGACTGGGCTTTAACCACTTCTGTGCGCTAGAAATAAAGAGAAACAGTGCTGGTTGCTCACAGACTACTTTTGTGGCAACGGAGCACAGCCAGTACTGAGGAACTTAGGGCATGATTTGTCTTTGCCTTCAAACCTCAGTTGATTAAAACTATGTCCAAAGCTTGTCTCACGTCAAGAGGAGAAACGACAAGCTACTTTGTGGCTTTGATAAACTAAACAGCAAAGCAACTTATCATGTTCTCCTGTTGCTGTCACCATCCATCTGAAAGACTTCAGTACGAGTGATTTTACTGTTCTACTGCCTTTGGTCTTTTTATGAGATGCTGCAGTATTTCTGTTGCGCTTCTCAATTCCCTGGTTGAACCAAAGGTATGTTTCAATCATTTTCACTTTAAATAAAACATTTTCACGATTAAAATTTAAGCACGCTTTTTCTTCATCGGTAGAAAAAGTTGAGTTTGTCATTGTTCCCCCTTGTAAGTGTCAGATATTCTGCACAATAATCGACAAACTTGCGGTAAAGTAGTGTGGTGTGAAAGCACAATTTAAAAAGGTCCATGGTTGTGCGGGAGATAATCTGTGGTGTTCTGTGGTTAAGATAGGAATAGAGTTGTGGAGATTGTTTCACGATGGCACAGTAGCGCAGTGGTAGAGCTGCTGCCTTACAGAGCCAGCGATGCAGGTTCAATCCTGACTATGGGTGCTTGTCTGTAAGGAGTTTGTATGTTCTCCCTGTGACTGTGTTGTTTTTCTCCAGGCCCTTTGGTTTCTTCCCACATTCTAAAGACATGCAGGTCTGTAGGCTAATTAGCTTGTGTAAATTGTCCCTAATGTGTAGGATAAAACTAATGCATGGGGTTTGCTGGTTGGCATGGACCCAATGGGCCGAAGGGCATGTTTCCACGCTGTATCTCTAAAGTAAATTAAACTAACCAAACTTGGGTTGAAGGAAAGTAGTTGTTCTGCAACTTGGCGGTGTTGGACTTCAGGTTTCTGTACTTCCTGCCCGATGGTAGCAGCAGGAAGAGGGTTTGGCCCCTTTTTGAGGCAGCGCCTGCTGTAGATGCTTTCAATGGAGGGGAAGACTGTGCTGGTGATGGACCAGGCTGAGTCCATCACTCTCTACAGCCTCTTGCATGCAGGTATGTTTGAATAGCTGTAGCAGGCCATGATGCGACCTGTATGGATACTTGTCCTCAGTGCATCCGCAGCAGTTTGTTAGTGTATAAGGTAGCACGCTAAATCTCTTTAAACCTCTAAGAGAATAGAGGGGCTGACAATCCTTCCTTGTGTTTGCATCCATGTGTAGAACAGGTCACCCAAGATATTGAAGCTCTAGCACTTGGTGAAAATTAAGCTTGTGCACTGAATGAGATGCTAACCAACAGGAGGTTGCATTGGAGAATGCAGAAAAACAGGCAATTCAGTCTATCCAGTCTATGCTCGTGTTTGCGATCTTCTTAAGCTTCCTCACATCTTTCCTCATCCACATAATCCTGTGTTTTCCCATTCAAATGCTCGTCCAATAATCCCACTATTAACCACTAGCACTCTTCTAAATTGAGAATCCAACATTTCCTTTGGGTATTTTAAATTTTTCTGTTGGATTTCTTGAATGACTGTCTTGTAGTTGTGTCGTGTAGTTGTCTCAGTTGTGTTGTAGTTGTGGCCTTGATGACTGCCTTGAAGCTGCGGCCACTACAGTGTACACATAAAAGGTAGAGCAGACAACACTTAGTGCAAGATATCACATTGAAGCTTTAACCAGTCAGACTTTAAATTAAATATATCTAATTATTAGAAGAACAAGTTATTAGAAGAACAATCTTCTGAGGAGGCAATGTAATGATTTTATTAAATTACAAAATGCATTGTTATTTATAAAACTTTGACAAATAATTAATTTTGTTCATGTTTACTTGTAAACTGCTCTCTCAAGTTAAACAAAGTTATTATTTTCACTTTTTAGTTTAGTTTAGTTTAGAGTTACAGCACAGAAACTGGCCTTTCGGCCCATCGAGTCCGCACTGATCAACAATCCCCGCACTTTAACACTATCCTGCACTAGGGACCATTTTTTTTAACATATGTACCAAGCCAAACCTACAACCAGGTCATGGGGAGAACATACAAACTCCGTTCAGACAGGATCGAACCCGGGTCTCCGGCACTGTAAGGCAGCAACTGAACTGCTGCACCACCGTGCCACCCGTGAGTTGACCATTGTTGGCTGTTTATCACCTGTGGCCTTTGTGAATTGGTCTCGTCATCTAAGATAGTTAGGTAGCTGATGCACCAGATTATAATTCTGGCTTTGTATCCAAGGCAAATCAATCAGAATATTTCAGCATCTTTTTTGCAGGTCTCTGAAGCAGCAGGTATTAATAGCTGCTGCATTCTGTTATCTCAATTGATTGCCTTTAGCAAATGCCTGCAATTTCAGAATAATCACTATCGAGTGATGATGAAGACAACGTCTGAAAAAAATGCCTCTTCTCAGAACACTCACATGTTTGTGCCTGTGTCATAATGAAAGCCATAAGATATGCATTGCAGACGAACAATCACCTGAAATTGTCAGCAAAATTGCACCAAAGGAATTGAACTGAAGGCAAATTAATAGCATAAAAATTTTAGATTGATTTTCTTTTCTCCGTTAAAGAGAAAAACATATTCTTTTGAACAAAACAACTGGCTGCAATTACCTCTCTGCCCATGGGGTTAAACTGTAGAATTTAGACTAAAAATACTACATTTTATTTTCATGATTCAAGGTAAATTGTAATCTTATAATGGCTGAATCATAGGTTATCATGTAAGGATTATGTGATGCCCATCATGGCAGACATTCTCTGCATCCGAATTACTCTCTGAATTTCCTGTCCTTCAATCTGCTCATTGTTTCACTTCATCCACATTGTTTTCCATGAGTGTTAGGCAAGGCTATAACCAAATGTGTTGCATTCTTTCTGAAGCAGTCTACGACTTGCATGGAAGACAGAGTGAAACTAATCATTTTTCATGTGACTCACCAGTTCTGCTTTAGTTCATTTTAGTTTTAAAGATACAGCACGGAAACAGGACCTTCGGCCCACCACGTCCGCACCGACCAGCGATCACTGCACGCTAACACTATCCTGCACACACCAGGGACAATTTACAATTATTTACAATTGAAATTACCTCCGCTCAGTTCGCATTAACCAACCTGATCTCCTGGAGGCTCAGCACTTCAACTCCCCTTCCCATTCGGAATCCGACCTTTCATCCTGGACCTACTCATGGTCCGAGTGAGTCCCACCACAAATTGGAGGAGCAGCACCTCATATTTCGGTTGGGTAGTTTACACATTGACTTCTCCAATTTTAGGTAGTCCTTGCTTTCTCCCTCCTTCCCCTCCCCTTCCCAGCTCTCCCACAGCCTACTGTCTCTGCTTCTTCCTTTTTTCTTCCTGCCCTCCCCCACCGCGACATCAGTCTGAAGAAGGGTCTCAACCCGAAACGTCACCTATTCCTTCGCTCCATAGATGCTGCTTCACCCGTTGAGTTTCTCCAGCATTTTTGTCTACCTTCGATTTTTCCAGCATCTGCAGTTCTTTCTTAAACATTTAGTAATAGCCTAGTTAAAGCAAAAAGGAAGATACAATTCACAATGTTGAGGAGTTTTTAAAGATTCAGGTGAGACCAAAAGGTTTGCATTGGCTGAAGGGGCAGTAACTACAGGACACAGCTGTAAAAGATACATGGCAAAATAATCAGTAACAACTGGTATTACTTGTAATGACCTGGAATGTACTCATTGAAAGAGGCATGGTGATAGGCTCAAAAATAACTTTCAAAAGGGAAATAGGTATATACTTGTAATGGAAGAAAAAACAGGATTGGGAATAATTGGATAGCTCAGATATTGACTCCAATGCTCTTTGTGTCTATAAATAATAACAATTATATATTTGTTGACACACTACCAAGTGCACTGCATAAAGGCAATCTCTTTGTTGCCTTTATTTCTGTCCGTGCCTAATAAATTATTTTATTTTATAATTCAGCTCTTTTATAAATTAATGAGAGCTTAAGTAATAACTTAACTTAAGAGGGAACTAATTTAGAACAACCGATATTTTGAAAATGTTTTGTCCATTGAAACACATCATGTAGCCATTCAAATGTTGGTGCTCATGTCCTGAAACCATTATTATAATTCAGGCTTTGTGGCCATTTTAATATATATATTCTCCCAACATTACAAGTCCACTTTGTGCTTTGCATCATTCTGTGAATTTAGGTATGAGGCACCTGGATAAAGACATTTTTACCTGAGGATCTGAAAATGAAGAAAGTACATAATCCATACAAAACAGCAATTTCTGCATCGATTTTATTTCGCAAAATGTTGAGAGTCACAAATTTACAGCATGGAAACACTGGCCCTTTGGCCCAATTTGTTCATGCCAACCAAAATGCCCCATGGCTCATGTTTGGCCCATATCTCTGTGAACCTTTCCTATCCATGCAACTCTGCAAATGACTTTCAAATGTTGTTATTGTACCAGCATCAACTACTTCCTAACAGGGTAACCAAAACTGAACATAGTACTCGAAATGTGGCCTCATCAATGTATTGGACAACTGTAAAATAACCTTCCAACACTAAACTAATTTTCAAGAGTCATGAGAGTTTTATTGTCATACTGGACCAAGTGCAGACCCGTTGGGTCTGGTCCCCGAACGTGCTTCAGACCACAAGTACGGGGAGGGTGGGGGGGGGGAGTGGGGGGGGGGGGGGGGGGGGGAGGGTGGGGAGGGAGGAGGGGGGGGAAGGGGTGTATTGTTACCGAACTGTACTCACTGTGGAATGAATGCATTAACGGAGCCGGTCTGCTGCTGGATCTGGTTGCCCCTGCCGCTGACGGTAAAGTCTGTGAAAGCGCCCCCATCAGAGACTGTGAGGCCTCGCATCCTCGACGTTTCTGACATGCCGGCTCTGTCACGCTGGCTGTTCCCCCGCTGCTTTTTGCCAGAGGGCGAAAAGCAGCGGTTGAACATCCGATGTTTGGCTTGAGGCAGTGTGACAGAGCCGGGCCGGGCACCAGCGGTTGGGAAAAATGTCGCAATTTTTCGAGCAGAGCCGGGCGTCAGCAGCCGTTATGGTCGCTGGCCAGCAGGAGGCGACAAAATGCTTCAAACCCCGAGTACTGAGTTACGGTGGCTGGCCAGCAGGTGGCGACAAAATGAGTGAGGGGGGGTTGGGGGGGGTAGGATTTTATTAAAAAACGTGTACATAAAAATGTCCAAATGTTTTGAGGAGTGCATGATTGAATGTAAAAGTGAATTAGCTAGCGAAATGGAAAAAAATCACGGAGTTTCAGCGTGTGGTTTTGGCGTACCAAGGAATCCAAGGCCAGATCTGACACCCACAAATTAACACACACACACACACACACACACACACACACACACACACACACACACACACACACACACACACACACACACACACACACACACACACACACACACACAGTTTTAATAGTATACAGATAGATGTCCCAAAAGAGAACAATAACATTCTTACTTGCAGCAGCACAACAGGTTTGTAAACACAGTACTCAATAGATGATTTAATAAACAAACAAAACAAGTATAATAAATTAAACATCCAATATAGTGCAAAGAAAATCAAAGCCCAAAATCCTGAGTGCAAATCAGGCAGTTCATCGTCTGGTTTAATTGGAGTTCATAGTTTTCAATAGCCTGATGGTTGTTGCGAAGAAACTGTTCCTGAACCTGCCCATTACAGTTTTCAGGTTCCAGTACCTTCTTCCTGATGGCAGGAATGAAATGAGAGAGTGGCCAGTGTGGTGTGGGTTCTGATGATGCTGGCTGCCTTTCTGAGACAGTACATCATGTTGGGAGGTCGGTGTCAGTGTTGGATCAGGCAGTGTCTGCCACCTTTTGTAATCTCCTTCATTCCTGGGCATTCAAGTTGTGAACCAGGTGGGCATGTGCTCTCTACCATATACCTGTAGATTTTCAAGAGAGTATTCATTGCCTGAGGCCGACCAGCATGGAAGCCCTCTATATATTAAAAAACAAATTCAGGGAGTTAGGAGGTAAATTAAAAAGTACGTTCTCAAAGGTAATAATCTCTGGATTACTACCAGTGCCACGTGTTAGTAAGAGTAGAAATGACAGGATATTTTGGATGAATACGTAGCTTGAGAGATGGTGCAAGTGGAAGAGATTCATATTCCTGAGGCATTGGAACCGGTTCTGGGAGAGGCGCGACTAGAATGAAACGGACGGTCTTCACCAGGGATGGACTAGAACCGATGTCCTTGGGGAAGTGTTTGCTAGTGCTGTTGGGAGGAGTATAAACTAATATGCCAGGGGGATGGAAACCAATGCCGGAAGACAGAGGGCCATAAAATGAGGGCAGAAGAAAAGGTAGATGGGAGAATAGTAAAAGTGGAAGAGGTAAAAATGTTAAAAGAAACCTGAAAGCTTTGTGTGACAATGCAATGAGCATTCGTAAAAAGATGGATTAATTGAATGTGCAGTAAGTTGTTAACGGATATGACATAGTTGAGATTCTATAGCCAGGAAGCAAGCGGGTAAGATCATCTCTGACCCTTCTCACCCTGGCTATAAACCCTTTGAATCACTTCCCTCTGGAAGGCGACTCCGGACTGTCATAGCTGCCACAGCCAGACATAAAAACTGCTTTTTTCCTTGAGCAGTAGCTCTACTCAATAACCAAAAATCTGTAGCCTCCTTTTGCTCTGGTGTTTTATTTAATTCAGATGTTTAATTGATAATGTTTTATTATGAATGTTTAATGTTTTATGTATCATTCCTAATTGTCACTGTATGTCATGTTGTCACTTGCGGGTGAAGCACCAAGGCAAATTTCTTGTATGTGAATACTTGGCCAATAAACGTATTCATTCATTCATTCATTCATTCATTCATTCATTCATTCATTCATTACGGACATGGCTCCAGGGTGACCAAGGCTGGGAGCTCAATATGCAGGGGTAATCAATATTCAGGAAGGATAGAGAGAAAGGATGAGGAGGTGGAGTGGCATTGCTTGTTAAAGAGGAGGCTAATGCAATGGTAAGGAGAGACATTAGCTTGCATGCTGTAGAATCTGTATGTGTAGAACTGCGAAATAGCCATGGGCAACAAAACACTTGTTGGAGTTGCATACAGACCACCAAACAGCAGCAGGGAGGTTGGGGATAGCATCAAGCAGTAAATTAGGGATCATGGGAGACTTTAATCTACATATAGATTGGGCCAAACAAATTGGTAACAACACTAAGCAGGAGAATTTCCTGGAGTGTTTATTAGTTTTTTAATCCAATATGTAGAGGAACCAGCTAGAGGGCAGGCCATCCTAGACTGGGTATTGTGCAATGAGGAAAGATGAGTCAGCAATCCTGTTGTGCAAGGCCCCTTGGGCAACAGTACCATAGTATTGTAGACTTCTGCATTAAGATGGAGAGTGACACGGTTAATTCAGAGACAAGGTTCCTGAACTTAAAGAAAGATTACTTTGATGGCATGAGACGGGAATTGGCCAGGGTAGACCGGCAAATTATACTTAAAGGTTTAACGGTGGATAGACAATAGACAATAGACAATAGGTGCAGGAGTAGGCCATTCGGCCCTTCGAGCCAGCAGCGCCATTCAATGTGGTCATGGCTGATCATCCACAATCAGTACACCGTTCCTGCCTTCTCCCCATATCCCTGGACTCTGCTATCTTTAAGAGCCCTATCTAGTTCTCTCTTGAAAGTATTCAGTGAACCGGCCGCCAGAAAATGCCACAGACTTACCACTCTCTGAGTGAAAATGTGTTTCCTCATCTCAGTTCTAAATGACTTACCCCTTATTCTTAAACTGTGGCCCCTGGTTCTGGACACCCCCAACATCGGGAACATGTTTCCTGCCTCTAGCATGTCCAAACACTTAATAATCTTATGATTTCAATAAGATAGCCTCTCATCCTTCTAAATTCCAGAGTATACAAGCCCAGCCGCTCCATTCTCTCAGCATATGAGAGTCCCTCCATCTCGGGAATTGACCTTGTGAACGTACGCTGCACTCCCTCAACAGCAAGAATTATCTTCCTCAAATTTGGAGACCAAAACTGCATACAATACTCCAGGTGTGGTCTCACTAGGGCCCTGTAGAGCTGCAGAATGACTTTTTTGCTCCTGTACACAACTCCTCTTGTTATGAAGGCTAACATACCTGCCATTCACTTTCTTCACTGCTTGCTGTACCTGCATGCTTACTTTAATTGACTGATGAACAAGGACCCCCCAGATCCCGTTGTACTTCCCCTTTTCCCAATTTGACACCATTTAGATAATAATCTGCCTTCCTGTAGTTGCTACCAAAGTGGATAACCTCACATTTATCCACATTAAACTGCATCTGCCATGCATCTGCCCACTCACCCAGCCTGTCCAAGTCACCCTGCATTCTCATAGCATTCTCCTCACAGTTCACACTGCCACCCAGTTTTGTGTCATCTGCAAATTTGCTAATGTTACTTGTAATCCCTTCATCTAAATCATTAATATATATTGTAAATGGCTGTGGTCCCAGCATCGAGCCTTGCAGTACCCCACTAGTCACTGCCTGCCATTCTGAAAGGGACCCGTTAATCCGAAAGGGACTCTTTGTTTCATGTCTGCCAACCAATTTTCTATCCATGTCAGCACTCTACCCCCATACCATGTGCCCTAATTTTGCGCACTAATCGCCTTATCAAATGCTTTCTGAAAGTCCATGTACACTACATCCACTGGCTCTACCTTGTCCATTTTCCTAGTTACATCCTCAAAAAATTCGAGAAGATTAGTCAAGCATGATTTCCCCTTCGTAAATCCATACTGACTCAGATCTATCCTGTTACTACTATCCGAATGTGCGGCTATTTCATCTTTTATGATTGACTCCAGCATCTTCCCCATCACTGATGTCAGGCTAACTGGTCTATAATTCTGCGAAGGGAGACTTGGACCGAAGGCTGCGGACGATGACGACAATCATCATCAGCCTAGCTGTGGAAAGGTTTGGAGAAGTGGAGAAGAAGCCGGCCAGAACACCTTTCACCATGAACCAACGAGCAACGAAGATCCACAAGATCCAGCAGGAGCTGAAGTCCCTCAAGAAGCAGTATAAAGAGGCCACCAAAGAGCAACGTCCCCCCTTGGCTGAGCTGCGAACCATCCTGAGGAAGAAGCTGATGACCCTCCGTAGAGCTGAGTGGCACCGAAGACGCCGGAAGGAAAGAGCCAGGAAGCGAGCATCCTTCATAGCCAACCCCTTCGGCTTCACCAAACAACTACTCGGGCAGAAGCGCAGTGCGAGTTTGGCTTGCTCTAAGGAGGAGATCGACCGGCACATCCAGACGACCTACAGTGACCCCGTCAGGCAGCAGGAGCTGGGCCAGTGCAACATCCTGATAAAAACACCTCCACCCATCAAGGAGTTTGATAGTAGAGAGCCACTCCTGAAAGAGGTCCAGGACGTTGTGAAGAGAGCAAGAGCTGGCTCAGCCCCTGGCCCGAGCGGAGTCCCCTACAGGGTCTACAAGAACTGCCCCTTGTTACTGAAACGGCTGTGGAAGATCCTGAAAGTCATCTGGAGGAGAGGAAAAGTGGCGCAGCAGTGGCGATTCGCTGAAGGAGTCTGGATCCCAAAGGAGGAAGATTCCAAGAAGTTCGATCAGTTCAGAATCATCTCCTTGCTAAGCGTTGAAGGCAAGATTTTCTTCAGCATAGTGGCGAGGCGGCTGACCAACTTACTCTCCAGCAATGGCTACATCGACAGCTCAGTGCAAAAGGGAGGCTTGTCTGGAGTGCCGGGGTGTCTAGAGCACACGGGAGTGGTGACCCAGCTCATCAGAGAAGCCAGGGAGAACAAGGGAGGCCTGACAGTGCTCAGGCTTGACATGGCCAATGCCTACGGCTCCATCCCGCACAAGCTGATCCAGACAGTCATGGCCAAGCATCATGTGCCGGGCCAAGTGGCAGATCTCATCCTGGACTATTACAACTAGTTCAGCATGAGAGTCTCATCAGAGTCAGTAACATCAGAGTGGCACAGACTAGAGGTTGGGATCATCACAGGCTGTACCATCTCTGTGATCCTTGTTGCCTTGGCGATGAACATGATCATCAAGTCTGCTGAGCCAGAGTGCCGGGGCCCTCGGACCAAGTCAGGAATGCGCCAACCACCAATCAGAGCCTTCATGGACGACCTGACTGTCACCACTGAGTCAGTGCCAGGAGGCAGGTGGATCCTGCAGGGGTTGGAGAAACTGATTGGATGGGCAAGGATGAGGTTTAAGCCAGGACAATCAAGGTCACTGGTGCTGAAGAAGGGCAAAGTCATGGACAGGTTCCGCTTCAACATCGAAGGGACACCAATCCCAACTGTCTCCGAAAGGCCAGTGAAGAGTCTTGGCAAGGTGTTTAACAGCAGCCTGAAGGATACAGCATCTGTCCAGGCAACCTGTCAGGAGCTGGAGAGTTGGTTGAGAGCAGTGGACCGATCGGGGCTTCCCGGCAAGTTCAAGGCATGGATTTACCAGCATGGTATCTTGCCAAGGATACTCTGGCCACTGCTTGTCTAAGAAGTCCCAATATCCATCGTAGAGAGATTGGAGAGCAAAGTCAGCAGCTTTCTCAGAAGGTGGCTGGGACTGCCCAGGAGCCTTAGCAGCATCACCCTTTACGGAAATAACACCAAGCTCCAGCTGCCCCTGAAGTACCTGGAGGAGGAGTTTAAGGTGAGCAATGTGGCTCAGGCAGGGGTGGAGGTGAAAACTGGGAGGAAGTGGAGAGCCGGCGAAGCCGTGCTGCAAGCAGAGTCTCGGATACGCCACAGAGTCCTGGTGGGAGCAGTGACTCGGGGAAGAGCAGGCCTGGGAATCTTCCCATCTCCCCAGTTTGACAAGGCCAAGGGGAAGGAGAGGCACAGGCTGGTCCAGGAGAAAGTGAGGGCAGTGGTGGAGGAGGAGAGGTGTACCAGAGCAGTTGGATTGAGGCAGCAGGGAGCCTGGACAAGGTGGGAGCAGGTCATGGACCGAAAAGTCACATGGACTGAGCTCTGGCAGGCTGAACCACAGCGCATCAAGTTCCTGGTCCAGGCAGTGTATGATGTCCTGCCCAGCCCATCGAACCTCTTCATTTGGGGCAAAGCTGAATCTCCAGATTGCCCGCAATGCTCAGGCAAGGGGACGTTGGAGCACATCCTGAGCTGTTGCCCAAAGGCTCTTGGGCAGAGCCGGTACACATGGCGTCACAACCAGGTTCTTAAACCCATTGCAGAAGCCATCAGCATGGGAATCAGCAGCTGCAGATGAGAACGGCCCACCACCCAGATGATCACCTTCGTGAAGGCCGGAGTGCAGCTGCCAAAAACCACAGCAGCCAGGAATCCGTCAGGAATCCTGGCAACTGCGCAGGACTGGCAGCTTTCCGTAGACCTGGTGAAACAGCTGAAGTTCCCACGGCACATTGCCACGACCAAAAACATCGTCTTGTTGGAACTGACTGTGCCGTGGGAGGACCGTCTGGAGGAGGCCCACGAGACGAAGTTGGCCAAATATGAAGGACTGGTCATAGACTGCCGCAAGCAGGGCTGGAAGGCAAGGTGTATGCCCATCGAGATTGGCTGCAGAGGTTTTGCAGGGCAATCGCTCTACAAAGCCTTGAGTGCACTGGGCATCAACGGAGTGGCGAGGAGAAAGGCCATCAAGAACACCACAGAGGCAGTGGAGAAGGCCTCAAGATGGCTCTGGATCAGGAGAGGAGGTCCATGGGGAGGAGCGAATGCCACCTGAACAGAAGTCGTGGTCTGATCAACTACGGCTGGGTTGCCTGGGTGAGGGTGCCTGATGTTGAAAGACCCGAAACACCCAATGACCCCAGGTTACATCACTGATGATGTGTTCAGGAGCATCTATCGATGTATTTGTATCAATCACCTGTTTTCTCTCTCCAGCCTTTCTTAAAAAGTGGGATAACATTAGCTACCCTCCAATCCACAGGAACCGATCCTGAATCAATAGAACATTGGAAAATGATCATCAATGTGTCCACAATTTCTAGAGTCACTTCCCTAAGTACCCTGGGATGGAGACCATCAGGCCCTGGGGATTTATCAGCCTTCAGTCCCATCAGTCCACCCAACATAATTTCTTGCCTAATGTGGATTTCCTACAGTTCCTCCATCACCCCAGATCGTCTGGCCACTACTATATCAGGAAGATTGTTGTGTCCTCCTTAGTGAAGATGGATCCAAAGTACCTGTTCAACTCACCTGCCATTTCCTTGTTCCCCATAATAAATTCACCCTTTTCAGTCTTTAAGGGTCCAACTTTGGTCTTAACTATTTTTTTCCTCTTCACATACTTTAAGAAGCTTTTGCTATCCTCCTTTATATTCTTGGCTAGCTTACCTTCGTACCTCATCTTTTCTCCACGTATTCCCTTCTTTGTTAACTTCTGTTGCTCTTTAAACGTTACCCAATCCTTTTTACCCTTACAAGTCCTCAGTTCTATCCATATAGACTCTGTATCTCCTGATTCTGTCACCCCTCTCAAGGGACTGAATTTCATTCCTCACCAACAGAGCTACCCCACCCCCTCTGCCTACCTGCCTGTCTTTGCGATAGAATGTATACCCTTGAATATTCAGTTCCCAGCCCTTGTCTTCTTGCAGCCATGTCTCTGTAATTCCCACGACATCAAACTTGCCAATATCTAACTGAGCCTCAAGCTCGTCCACTTTATTTCTTATACTTCGCACATTCATAAACAACACTTTGACCGGTATTCACCTCCCCTCTCACTCCGTTCACTATTGCCCCAGACCTTACTCTGTTATCCCTTCTCGAGCTCTCATTCCCATTACTTCGGGAGTCTTTTGCAACTTTTCCTGGACTCACTTCCCCTTTAACTCCCAATTTGTCAATCCCTCCCCTCCACTATTTAGTTTTAACCCACATGTGTAGCCCTAGCAAACCTGCCTGCCAGATTGTTGGTCCCACTCCAGTTAAGGTGGAATCCGTCCCTTTTGTACAGGTCACTACTACCCCAGAAGAGATCCCAGTGGTCTATAAAGCTAAATCCTTGCTCCCAGCACCAGCCCCTCAGCCACATATTCAGATCCCCTATCTCCCTGTTCCTGCCCACACTAGCACAAGGTACTGGAAGCAATCCAGAGATAACTAGCGTAGAAGTCCTGCTTTTCGGTCTTCTTCCTAACTCTCTAAACATGCGTTGCAGAACCTCCTTTCTCTTCTTCCCGACGTTGTTTGTGCCTACATGCACAACTACTGCCAGCTGTTCACCTTCCCTCTCGAGGATGTTCTGAAGTTGGTCTGTGATACCCTGGCACCAAGGAGGCACCAGACCATCCTTGCGTCTCGCCTGCCACCACAGAATCTCCAGTCCGTACCTCAGACAATGGAGTCACCCACCACTATAGCTCTGCCCGACGTCGGTCTCACCAGTCGAGTCTCATCGCTTGGGTTGGAGCCACCGACCTGTCCCCCTGTCGGACTGGAAGCGTCGTCTGCCCCGACAGCTTCCAAAAGAGTGTACCGGTTTTTATTAGGTACAGCCACCGGGGCCTCCTGCACTCCATGCCTACTCCTCATTCTCGCAGTCACCCACCTTTGCTCTTCCTGTAGCCTTGGCGTGACAACCTCACTGTCAGTCTTAGCCACGAAACTCTCGTTATCCCGGATGGCCCTGAGGTCATCCAGCTGCTTCTCCAGTGCCCCAACAAGGTCCTTCAGGAGCTGAACCTGGACGCACTTACCACAGTTGTAGCAGTCAGAGGCACCATCAGCGTCTCTGGCCTCCCACATCCTGCAAGCCTCACACTGAATCAGCTTACCCATCATGTCTTCACCACGTCCCATCCTCTCCAACCTGGCGTAATCTATTCTCCTCAGTCTCCTCGCCGAAGACTCTGGAGCCAAAGACTCACACTGTTCTCACAAGGCACTTCCCTCAACAAGGCCGCTCACCGACTGCAATGGCAAAGATTTAAAGATCGCATGGATGAATTACAACAATTGTTCATCCCTGTCTGGTGTACAGCAGTAACTCTACTCAACAGCCAAAAGTCTGAAGCCTCCTTTTGCTCTCGTATTTTATTTAATTCTTCACATGTTTAAATTGTAACGGTTTATATTTACTTGTCTACTGTATATCGTGTTGTCACTTGCAAGCAAAGCACCAAGACAAATTCCTTGTATGCATTCATATTTGGCAAATAAAATGTATTCAATTCAATTCAATTCAATTCAATTCAATTGTACCGTGGTGAACGAGAGAAGTTAGGGATTGAGTTAAATCCAAGGAAGAAGCATATTCTGTAAATTGGCCAGAGGCCAGAGGAAGCAGCAAACCAGAGGACTTGGAGACATTTTGAATTCAACAGAGGAGAACAAAGGGGTTAATTAAGAGGGGGAAAATAGAGCATGTAAGAAAGCTTGCAGGGAAAATAAAAAGTGACTGGAAAGCTTCTATAGATATGTGAAGTGGAAAAGATTAGTGAAGACAAATGTAGGTCCCCTACAGTCGAAAACAGGTGGATTTATAATGTGAAACAAGGAAATGGTTGACCAGTTTAACAAGTACTTTGGTTCTGTCTTCACTAAGGAAGACACAAACAATTTCCCAGAAATACTAAGGGACCGAGGATCTAGTGAGAGGGAGGAACTGAAGGGAATCCACTTTAGTCAGGAAATGGTGTTCGGTAAACTGTTGGGACTAAAGGCATATAAATCCCTAGGGCCTGGTAGTCTGCATCCCAGAGTACTCAAGGAGGTGTCCCTAGAAATCGTGGATGCATTGGTGATCATTTTCCAGTTTTCCCTCGTCTCTGGATCAGTTCCTGTGAACTGAAGGGTACCCAATGTAACCACACTTTTTAAGAAGGGAGGGAAAGAGAAAACAGGGAATTAGAGACCAGTCGGCCTGACATACTTGAGTCAATTATTAAAGATGTGATAGCAGCGCATTTAGAAAGCAGTGACAGGATCGGTCAAAGTCATTATGGATTTATGAGTGGAAAAAGCATGCTTAACTAACCTTCTGGAATATTTTGAGGACATAACAAGTAGAATGGATAAAGGAGATCCAGTTGATGTGGTGTATCTGGACTTTCAAAAAGCCTTTGACAAGGTCCCTGACAAGAGATTAGTGCACAAAATTAGAGCGCAGAGCATTGACATTGATAGAGAACTGGTTGGCAGACAGGAAGCAACGAGTAGGAATTAACAAGTCCTTTTCAGAGTGACAGGCAGTGACCAGTGAGGTGCCGCAAGGTTCAATGCTGGGGCCCCAGTTATTTACAATATATATGTTAATGATTTAGACAAAGGAATTAAATGTAACATCTCCAAGTTTGCGGATGACATAAAGCTGGGTGGCAGTGTGAGCTGCGAGGAGGATGCTATGAGGCTGAAGGGTGACATGGATAGGTTGGGTGAGTGGGCAGAGGCATGGCAGATGTAGTATAATGTGGATAAATGTGAGGTTCTCCACTTTGGTGGCAAGGGATCCAACTCTTTCTCTAAAGATGCTTATAAAGTCTCTTCAGAATTTCATTAATCATTTCCCAGAATGAATCATTTCATTAATCATTGCCCTCATGAGTTTCCTCTTCAGTCCACTAAACTCTTGGAACTACCTATACCTAACCTATGCCTTTTCCTTTTTGCTGACCAGAAACTCAATTCCTCTCATTTTTGAAAGTTCCTGAGTCCTACCTACCTTCCCCTTCACTCTATGTAGGAAGGAACTGCAGATGCTGGTTTACAACGAAGATAGACACAAGATGCAGGAGTAACTCAGCGGGACAGGCAGCATCTCTGGAGAGAAGGAATGAGCAAAGAAGGGTCTCGACCCAAAACATCACCCATTCATTCCCTTCACTCTAACAGGGACATGCATACCATGAACACTCACGAACTCTCCCTATCTCATATTTTCAAAGCATCCCACTTTCCAGATGTCCTTTTACACACAAGCTACACCAATCAACTTTTCCAAACTCCTGTCCAATGCTATCCAATTTAGAATTTTAATTATGGACTAGCCCTGTGCTTTTCTAGAATTTAAAAAAAACTAATAGAACTGTGGTCGCTGATCCCAAATGCTCACGCACTTCCACCTCAGTCAATTGTCCTGCTCTATTTCCTAAGAGTAGGCAATATTTGACAGAGGTGCAGCCCATGAGCCACTGAGTGACCTAAAATGCTATCTTGACCTTCAGGTGCTGTCTCGATGGGGTTTGGACATACTCTGTGTGACCTTAGGGGTTTCCTCCAAGTGCTCTGGCTCCCCAAAAATGTAAATTGCCTCTAGTATGTCGATGAGAACTAAATTCTGGAGTGGGGTGGGGTGTCCATGAGAATGTGAGGAGACTATGAAGGGTCAGGGTTGGGTCAGTGTAATTGGGTGCTTTAGGGTCAGAGTCATAGAGTGATACAGTGTGGAAACAGGCGCTTCGTCACAACTTGCCCACACCGACAAACATGTCCCATCTACACTAGCCCACTTGCCTGCATTGGCCCATTTCACTCTAAACCTGTTCTATGCATGTACCTGTCTAATTGCTTCTTAAATGTCCCGATAGTTCCTGCCTCAACTACCTCATCTGGCAGCTCTTTCCATACACCGATAAATCATTGGGTGAAAAGGTTACCCCTCAGATTCCTATAAAATCTTTCCCCCTTCACCTCAAACCTATGTCCTCTGGTTCTCGATTCCTGCACTCTGGGCAAGAGCCTCTGTATGGTTTCAGTTTTAGAGACACAGTGCAGAAACAGGACCTTCAGCCCACCAAGTCCACACCGACCAGCAATCCCCGCATATTAACACTCTACACACACTAGGGACACATTTTACAAATATACCAAGCCAATAAACATACAAACCTGTATGTCTTTCGAGTGTGGGAGGAAACCAAAGATCTTGGGATAAAACCCACGTGGTCATGGGAGAACGTACAAACTCTGTGCAGGCAAGCATCCATAGTCAGGATCAAACCCGGATACCTGGCGCTGTAAGGCAGCAACTCTACCACTGTGCCAGTGTGCCACACAGATTGAGACAGACAGCCATATGATCTGCCATGATCATATTAAATGGCGGTGCTGGTTTGAAGTGCTGAATGGCCTACTCCTGCACCTATTTTCTATGTTTCGATGTTTCTATTTTTTCCAACCCTTTGAAATCCTTTCCCATATCTCTGAATTATATTTTTCCAATGCAAGTCTATGTCTCATTTCCCTTTGAAAGTTGCAGTTGAATCTGCTTCCAATAAGCTCTCAGGCAGCGCTTTCCTGATTACAGAATTAATATCTAATCATATTCAGGAGGTCACCGAATTATTCACTAAATTCTAACGTACAATGGATAATTGGTGTGAACTGCAGTCAGTCCTCGCCAACATTAACTGTGGTCTTATAACTGATAATTGGCAGTACCTTGACACAAGGTCGTACGATACAAGAAAGAGAGGCAATTATGTTCCAAATGTGCTGGTGGTAGACCAGGGATGATATTAACCTGACGTTAACCTGCTGCATGCGCTGAGCTACATCAGACAGGGGGTGGGAACAAGGGATCTGATCCACTGCATCTGAGCAGGTGTCCACAGAGGTTTAATGAAGCCTTAGCTGTGTGTAAGTCCCAGGCAGCATTCTGCAGAAAATCAACTCCCAACCACACCTTTGAGAGGAAGCGATGCTGGCGGTGAGAGCTGTCTCCTGGCATAGCGTGGATACGTTTTGCAGCAGTTTTAAATTATCTATGATATTCAGACATCTTAAAAACTATAACGGTGTCATGGTGGCAGAATACAGTGCCAGAGACCCAGGTTCGATCCTGACTACGGGTGCTGTTTGTATGAAGAGTGTACGTTCTCCCCGTGTCCTGCGTGGGTTTTCCCCGGGATCTCCGGTTTCCTCCCACACTCCAAAGTCGTACAGGTTTGTAGGATCATTGGCTTGGTATAATTGTAAATTGTCCCTTGGGTGTGTAGATCGCGTTAGTGTGCGGGGATCGCTTGTCAGCGCGGACTCTGTGGGCCAAAGTGCCTGTGTCCACGCTATATCTCTAAAACTAAAAAAATGCCATAAATAATATCTGTGATATTGTGATATTCAGACATTTAATTCTAATGCAATTATAAAATTTGCTGTAAATAATTAAAAAAAACCAAAAGAAGTATTCTTTTTTTTAAGTTGAAAATAAATTCAAAGGATCTCAAAGGGTCAGGCAGCATCTGTGGAAGGGAAGGACAGATAACGTTTTGGTTCTGCAACTTTCAGAATGAATGGATCAGTCTGAAGAAAGATCCCAGACTAAATATATAGGAAGGAACTGCAGATGCTGTTTTAAACCAAAGATAGACACAAAATGCTGGAGTAACTCAGCGGGACAGGCAGCATCTCTGAAGTGAAGGAATGGGTGATGGTTCGGGTCGAGACCCTTCTTCAGAGTGAGGTATGCTGCCTGTCCCGCTGAGTTACTCGAAGGTTGTCTGTCCATTCCCTCCACAGACGCTGCCTGATCTGCTGAGTTCCTCCAGGGCTTAGATTTAACATGCATTGAGGTTTCATTGTAACCAAAGTGGATTCCCAAAACCAAAGATGTATAGGTTTGTAGGCTAATTGACTTTCATATAATATAACAATTACAGCATGGAAACAGGCCATCTCGACCCTTCTAGTCCGTGCCGAACAAGTATTCTCCCCTAGTCCCATATACCTGCGCTCAGACCATAACCCTCCATTCCTTTCCCGTCCATATAACTATCCAGTAGAAATAGTAAATTGTCCTTGGAGTGTAGGATAGTGCTGGTGTATGGGGTGATAGTTGATGGGTGTGGAGTCAGTGGGCCAACTTTGGTCATGGTGGCGGAATACAGCGCAAGAGACCCAGGTTCGATCCTGAGTGGGCCTAAACTAAACTGGAAAAGATATTCTCGTAAGTGCAGAGAAAATGGACAGGGGTGAAGAGCTTAGAACTTGTTTTGATTCTGATTTTTCCCACCATCTGCGACTCAACACCTTGCAGATATGGAGTTGGCTCCCATTAACCTGTGAAGGCTCATGATTCCCATCAAACTCATTGCTTACTTTAGTTCCGTTTACAGATACAGGCCCTTCGGCCCACCAAGTGCACACCGACCAGCGATCCCCGCACATTAACACTATCTTACACACACTAGGAACAATTTACATTTATACCAAGCCAATTAACCTACAAACCGGTATACCGGTGTAGCGTGGGAGGAAAATGAACATCTCGGAGAAAACTCACGCAATCATGTGGAGAACGTACAAACTCCATACAAGCAGCACCCATAGTTGGGATCGAACTTGGGTCTCTGGCGCTGTAAATACTGTAAGGCAGCAACCCTACCGCTGTGTCACCATGCCGTCCCATTGGTCCAATATTCAGCAGCATCTGGCAGGTATTAGGACTTTAGACATAGTGGGCTTATCCCACTTAGGTGACTTTTTAGGCGACTGCAAGATACTATGCGGTCACCACATGGTCGCCACATGTTAGCTGGTGGTTGCCGGGGAGTCGCCTTCATGGTCGTGAGGAGTTCCCACATTCTGGGAACTGGTCGCGGCCTCATTATGGTCACCGCAAATTTTTCAACGTGTTGACAAATTAGTGGCGACCAGAATGAAGCCGCCTTTTGAGAGTAGCAAGAATTCTACTGAAGGTAGAAGGTTGTCGTAGGTTCTCGTTGGTTGTAGCCGGTGCTGACCAGTGAATTTCATCGGCTCATTGGGAACAAAACACGTAAGCAGTAGTTTTCAGAACCAAGGGTAATGATAATGGCCGCCGAGCTTCACAGCCGTGTATCTCTGGATTCTTAAAAGTTGTCTCCACGCCTTCTCCCCCCTTCTCCCCCCCCCCCCCCCCTCTTTTAAAGGACTTACGTGACCCTTCCGGTACACTGTGCTTTCACCGTCTTAATTACAGCGCCAAACTTCCTGTTCTTCGTGGTGTGTGTCTGAATCGTCTTGGCTTTGCACCGTGTGAGTTTCACTCAGACAGCACTCCCCCGCTTGCCCTGTCCCCTGCCTCCATAACTTGACAGTCGCCAGCTGTCACCTGAAAAATCTCCAAAGTGGGACAGGCCCATTAGAGATCTGGCCTACAAAGAAAAAAACTGTAGAAAGCTTCAGCACAGGGACAGTCACTTCAGCCCACCATGTTTGTGTTGAACATTAGGTCAAGAACATGAGGCACACAAGTCAGGACATGGTGTTACATAAACTGTTGGGACTGAAGGCAGATAAATCCCTAGAGTCTGAAGGTTTGCATCCCAGAATACTCAAGGAGATGGCTCTAGAAATCGTGGATGCATTGGTGATCATTTTCCAATGTTCTATAGACTCTGGATTAGTTCCTGTGGACTGGAGGGTAGCTATTGTAACCCCACTTTTTAAGAAAGGAGGGAGGATTAACAGCATTATCAACCAGTTAGCCTGACATCGGTAGTGCGGGTGAAGATGCTGGAGTCGATTATTAAGGATGTTATAGCAGCGCATTTGGAAAGCAGTGACAGGATCGGTCAAAGTCAGCATAGATTTATGAAGGGGAAATCATGCTTGACTAATCTTCTGGAATTTTTTGAGGATGTAACAAGTAGAATGGATAAGGGAGAGCCAGTGGATATGGTGTATCTGGACTTTCAAAAAGCCTTTGACAGGGTCCCGTACAGGAGATTAGTGTACAAAATTATAGCACATGGTATTGGGGGGTAGGGTGTTGACATGGATAGAGAACTGGTTGGCAGACAGGAAGCACAGAGTAGGAATTAACGGGTCCTTTTCAGAATAGCAGGCAGTGACTCGTGGGGTGCTGCAAGGCTCGGTGCTGGGACCCCAGTTATTTATAATCTATCTATTGTTAAAATCAATTACTAAAACTCTCATCTTGTCCTCTTTGTTTGTGCTGTTTTTAAATTTGTGCAAAAACGGTACCCTATATCGCTTGGATTTTTTTTTTTTGCCATCTTGCTCACCGTTCTCCTCTGCTCCAAGCGCACCACGTTTTGTACTGATCGGTGGAATATTACAAAAGTTATGAAGGTTTAAAAAATCATGAGGTCAGCAGATTGGTTTTCTCGCCTGTCTGTGACCATGAAGGTAACGCCCCTTCCGGCACCCGCTGTCAATCACCGGGGCGAGAAGAATAAATTCCCGGAGGCGGGGTTGAGTCCGTGAGTCGTGCTGATTGAATCCACAAGCTGTGCTGGCAGAGAGCAGCGTGCTGGCAGAGAGCAGCGTGCAGGGAGTGAGCAGTGTGCGGGCTGCTTCTGCGGCTACTGCGGTCGGTGCAGTTGAATCACCTGCAGTCGAGGTGATTGAAGCTCCCGCAGCCGACGATCAAAATGCACGTGGTTTGGCGATCTAAGCTCCCGCGTCGGGGTGATTGAAGCTCCTGTATGAGAATACTTGTATCAGGTCTCCCCTCAACTTCCGGCACTACAGAGAAAACATTCCAAGTTTGCCCAACCACTTCATGTAACTAATACCGCTTAATCCCGGCAGTATTCTGGTAAAGGTAGACACAGGATGCTGGAGTAATTCAGCAGGACAGGCAGCATCTCTAGAGAGAAGGAATGAGTGACGTTTTAGGTCAAGATCTCTTGTGCACCCTCTCCATAGCCTTCATACCCTTCCTATAATGGGAGACCACAAACTATTATTTAATGTGCACCAGTCAATTGTGGCTGTGCAATTAGAGCAAAGAAAAAAAAGTTACTTAATTTGACAGACCAAGGAAATCACTCGGATATAAGGACATCAGAATTCTGAAGCCTGAAGAAGGGCCTCGACCCAAAACGTAGGTTTACAAGGTTAATTCCCGGGATGGCGGGACTGTCATATGCTGAGTGAATGGAGCAGCTGGGCTTGTACACTCTGGAGTTTAGAAGAATGAGAGGGGATCTCATAGAAACATATAAGATTGTTAAGGGCTTGGACACACCAGAGGCAGGAAGCATGTTCCCGATGTTGGGGGAGTCCAGAACCAGGGGCCACAGTTTAAGAATAAGGAGTAAGCCATTTAGAACGGAGACGAGGAAACACTTTTTCTCACAGAGAGTGGTGAGTCTGTGGAATTCTCTGCCTCAGAGGGCAGTGGAGGCAGGTTCTCTGGATGCTTTCAAGAGAGAGCTAGATAGGGCTCTTAAAAATAGCGGAGTCAGGGGATATGGGGAGAAGGCAGGAACGGGGTACTGATTGGGGATGATCAGCCATGATCACATTGAATTGCAGTGCTGGCTCGAAGGGCCAAATGGTCTACTCCTGCACCTATTGTCTATTGTCTATTGTCTATTGTCTAAAACATCACCTACTCCTTTTGTCCAGAAATGCTGCCTGAGTTACTCCAACATTTTGCGACTAGCATCCGAATTAGGAGGAGGAATAGGGTGAGCAGTTCTTCAAATCTGTTCTGCCATTCCAAAGGATAACAGCTTTGTTTTCCTTACTACTGCACATAACGCTCGATTCCCCCAGTGTCAAAAAATGCATTGGTCTCAGCTTTGAGTCTTCTTTCATAGCCCGTACTAGAAACAGCAAGTGATGGAACCCACAGCATGGTCGGCAATACCTGCGGAGAGAGAAATGGAGTTAATGTTCCAGGTCAATGACCTTTCATCACGGAACCTTTATAAGTCATGCTGAGCTTCAATAATCCAATTTTTCCCCCTCCATCTGACAAATTAAAAAAAATAATGACAAAATAACATTACAGATATCTTGGAAGATTTATCCATTTACATGAGCTGCTGGCGTTGAGAAGCACATAGCAGCACAGTAATACATTAAACTCCAGACTGAGGAGGTTATTGAAAGTGTGAGGGGGAGAGGAGAAATGGCCCATGATCCAGGTTAAATTTTGGACACTTGACAACATTGAATGATTGAAGCATCAGACAACTGGGTGAGAAGTGTGTTGGAGCTGAGGGTAAGGTGAGTTGTTGAGTCAGAAGAAGGTGATTTGGTACTTTGTGTCCATGCAATTCCAAAATTGACCTACTTAGTTCCTTAAAAATAGCTCTTGATCTATAGATATTCTTCAAGTGCTCATTCAGGTATCTTTTCAAATGTTTCCTCCTTCACCATTGTTAAATATTGAACTTCAGAACATAATATTTTATATTACACATTATAAAATGTAAATTATATTATAAAATTATATATATATATGCAGATTGATTTGTAGGTCAGGCAAACGCCTCCGTTGCTATGCTGTGAGAATGGAGAGGTTGAGAAGGAGTTTCTTCCTAGAGGCCATTCGGACTGTAAATGCCTTTCTCACAGGGACTAACTATACTGAACGTTTTTCCTTCCAATATTTATTATGTAAAAGAATATGTGTGTTTATGATTGTGTTTATAGTTTGTTTGGTTGTTTGTTTGTTTGTCTTTTTGCACAAAGTCCGCGAGCATTGCCACTTTTCATTTCACTGCACATCTCGTATGTGTATGTGACGAATAAACTTGACTTGACTTGACTTGAGGTAGGATGTTACAATCAAGGTTTTTCACTACAATTGACATTTGGTATTCTTGGGGATGACCACTAGGTGATTTTGCTATCAATCAGACACATTTCAGTTGTTTACCTCAACGTCACTGGGTGTTTCGGCATTTTATCACAAGACACCGTCAGTCAAGGCAGGTCCACCGCAGGGTGATCAGCCCTGGGTATGTGTCTTATGGTTAGCCTCTAGATGGTCACGTGACAGCCCAGACAGCATCTTTTCTCTTCAGCCACAGCCAGCGACTGCTCCATTCGGCTTTTTTCCTTCCATCTTCCTCTCTACTGCTGACTGTGGCTGGTTGGGCTCTGGACTCGTGTCCGTTGGTGGCACAGTACTTGGTTGAGCTTCGCCTGGGGTGCTGATACCCTGTGGACTGTGGTGGTTAACCTGCCACTGGGCTTCACTTGAATGATTTGCCCTACCTCTTAGAATGTAATGGTCAATGCGAGGCCCCACACCAAGCTCTCTCAGGCACTTTTTCCTGCCCTGGTGGATCTTGAGACCCTTCTCTGATGTTATCTTTTCCCAGCTACAGATGTAGCTTTGTAGCTTTATGTCCTGCCGGTGCTGCTGCTCTGTCAATTGCTGTGCTAGTTGTCTTATTCATAGTCGATTCCTTCCGTAGCAATGTAAGGGTGGATCGAAAACACTGATTAGAGTTGGATCCTGCTGGCATGAGGAGCTAGCCCATGCCATCCCTGGTGGGGTCTATTTCCTCCAGTCAGCAGTCTCTCCAGGTCTTCACTAGGTCTTTTGCCTGGTTGTCAGCTGCCCTTTCGCAGCGGCTCTAAATTCTATTCTAAATTCTCAGTGACTGAGCAGCCTGGCCTGAGTGACTGAGTTGCCTGGCCTCAGTGACTGAGTTGCTTGGCCTCAGTGACTGAGCTGCCAAGCCTGAGTGACTGAGCTGCCAGTCCAATAATCCATTTGGCCCACTATGTCCATACTAGCCCTCTGGAAACCAGTCCCATCGACCCACAACACCCATACTAGTGCACCAGAAAGCCTCCGCCCCCTCACTGGCCAGGAATATTGGAATTGGTGGAGAGGTGGAATATTGCTTTGGAGGACCAGCCCTCCCATGTGAAGCTGGGACCCAATGTGTCCCACTTAGTCTAGTATACTTATAAAACTCTGATATTGGATGTTTGTGGTTATGTGTATAATCATACTGCTCAAAAAAACGACACCCTGATGGTAAATATTTTACATATTCCTGTAGAGATTTATCCAGTGAAGTAAAAAAAAATGTTGAGCTTTATTTCTTGAGTTATTTACGAAAATGTTCACAAATATTTGAAAATAAATGAGATGGGCACGTCACAATGGCTCTGCTTGCGCTGTGTTCCATGCGCTGCGAGTGATGTCACCCTCCGACCTCTCTACCCCCACCCCGGTTTTTCGCTATGTTCCACGTGCTGCTATTGACGTCATCCCCTCCTCTTCACCCCCTCTTTCCCCCCTTCTCCCCCCCTCCTTCCCTGCCCCCCCCCCCCTATTCCCACCCTTCCTTCTACCCCTATTCCCTCCCCCTCTTTCTGCCCTCTTCCCCCCCCTCTCCCCCCCCTCTTTTACCCCCTCTTTCCCTCCCCCTCTTTCCCACCTCTTTCCCCCCATCTCCCCCCCCCTTTCCCCCCCTTTTCCCTCCTCTTCTCCCTCTACCCCCCCTCTCTCTCTCTGCCCCCCTCTCTCTCTCTCTCTCTCTCTGCACCCCCCCCCTCTCTCTCTCTCTCTCTCTCCTCTCTCTCTCTCTCTGCCCCTCTCTCTCTCTGCCCCCCCCCTCTCTCTCTGTACCTCTCTCTCTCTCTCTCTCTCCCTCTCTCTCTGCCCCTCTCTCTCCCCCCCTCTCTCTCCCCCCCCCCCTCCGCTCCCCCTTCCCCCCTCCATCCTCCTCCACCCCTCTCCACCCCTCTCTCCCCTCTCCCTGTCCCTTCCCCCCCCTCCCCCTCCCCATCCCTCTCCCCCCTCTCCCCTATGAGTCAGATGAAAAGGCGGGGATGGGGTAAAAGGAGACAATGAATAATATTAATATAATATTAAGGAGGATGGTTTATGTGTGTGTGACGCTGCAGGCCGCCCCCCCGCCCCCCCCCCCCCCCCCCCCCCCCCCCCCCCCTCCCCACCCCCGCAATGAAGGAGGACAACTTGGGGAAATATTTATATTCATAGTTAGACACAAAATGCTGGAGTAACTCAGCGGGTGAAGCAGCATCACTGGAGGGAAGGAATGGGTGATGTTTCAGGTCGAGACCTTTCTTCAGGTCTCCACCCAATCTTTTTCTCCAGAGATGCTGCCTGTCCTGCTGCGTATACATGCTTTCCCTTGTTTATTTTGCTATTTCTGCTACTCACCTTTCTGGACTGAGTTTCATTTGCTTGTTTGTTTGGCCCACCTGACCCAAACTCATCCATCAATCTCTTCTTGCAGCCTGCAATGTTCTTCCTCATCATTAATTGCCCAGTTAGTTTTGGTATAATTGGAAGACTTAATTTTTATGGACATTTCATTTAGATTCAATTTATTGCTAAAAGCAAAAATAAAACTCAGTGTAGTAAGGACTCCACTGCATATAGTTCTTCAATAACTCAAACCCTCTTTTACAAATGTCCTTTACACTCCCCCACCTAACTAAACTTGAATGTAAATTGCTGCTTTACATTAGATTGCATGGATTTTTTTGCTCTAATGAATCTGCCATATTGGACTTCATCAAAAAACTCAACTAAAGTCCATGCAGACAAATCCAATCATTCTATCTCATTTAATTTTCCTTCTCATGTCTTCAAAGTAACTGAATCAGATTCAATCAATGTGAATGGATACTTCACAAGCGATTCCTTTTGAACCATTTCAAAAGTAAGGGCAGCGCGGTGGTGCAGCGGTAGAGTTGCTGCCTTACAGCGCTTGCAGCGCCAGAGACCCGAGTTCAATCCTGACTACGGGTGCTGTCTGTGTGGAGTTTGTACGTTCTCCCCGTGACCACGTGGGCTTTCTCCGAGATCTTCGCTTTCTCCCACACTCCAAAGACATTACAAATTTGTAGGCTACTTGGCTTGGTATAAGTGTAAAAATTGTCCCTAGTTCGTATAAGATACTGTTAATGTACGGGGATCGCTGGTCAGCGTGGACCCGGTGGGCCAAAGGGCCTGTTTCCATGCAGCATCTATAAACTAAACTAAGCAGCAGGATAGTTGATGCAGATGATGACTGGATAGAAGAAGCTGACTGTGTCATGGTAAAATGAACACCTGCGTACAACAGAATGAGTTTGAAAGCATAATAATGAGGGAAAGCCATGGGCATGTTGAGGGTTCCCAAGAATCGTTAGCGTACTGCAGCTCAGTCGAAACGCCATTTGTATTTGCCCACTGATTGATGCTTTCACTCTTGAGTCTGAGCGCTGAACCACTCATAGGAACATAGAAACATAGAAAATAGGTGCAGGAGTAGGCTATTCGGCCCTTCGAGCCTGCACCGCCATTCAATATGATCATGGCTGATCATCCAACTCAGTATCCCGTACCTGCCTTCTCTCCATACCCCCTGATCCCTTTAGCCACAAGGGCCACATCTAACTCCCTCTTAAATATAGCCAATGAACTGGCCTCAACTACCTTCTGTGGCAGAGAATTCCAGAGATTCACCACTCTCTGTGTGAAAAATGTTTTCCTCATCTCGGTCCTAAAAGATTTCCCCCTTATCCTTAAACTGTGACCCCTTGTCCTCGACTTCCCCAACATCGGGAACAATCTTCCTGCATCTAGCCTGTCCAACCCCTTAAGAATTTCGGAAGTTTCTATAAGAACCCCCCTCAATCTTCTAAATTCTAGCGAGTACAAACCGAGTCTATCCAATCTTTCTTCATATGAAAGTCCTGACATCCCAGCAATCAGTCTGGTGAACCTTCTCTGTACTCCCTCTATGGCAAGAATGTTTTTCCTCAGATTAGGAGACCAAAACTGTACGCAATACTCCAGGAGTGGTCTCACCAAGACCCTGTACAACTGCAGTAGAACCTCCCTGCTCCTATACTCAAATCCTTTTGCTATGAATGCTAACATACCATTTGCCTTCTTCACTGCCTGCTGCACCTGCATGCCTACTTTTAATGACTGGTGTACCATGACACCCAGGTCTCGTTGCATCTCCACTTTTCCTAATCGTCCACCATTCAGATAAGAGTCTACTTTTCTGTTTTTGCCACCAAAGTGGATAACCTCACATTTATCCACATTATACTGCATCTGCCATGCATTTGCCCACTCACCCAGCCTATCCAGTCACCTTGCAGCCTCCGAGCATCCTCCTCACAGCTAACACTGCCCCCCAGCTTCGTGTCATCCGCAAACTTGGAGATGTTGCATTCAATTCCCTCGTCCAAATCATTAATATATATCGTAAATAGCTGGGGTCCCAGCACTGAGCCTTGCGGTACCCCACTAGTCACTGCCTGCCATTGTGAAAAGGACCCGTTTACTCCTACTCTTTGCTTCCTGTCTGCCAGCCAGTTCTCTATCCACATCAATACTGAACCCCCAATTCCGTGTGCTTTAAGTTTATATACTGATCTCTTATGTGGGACCTTGTCGAAAGCCTTCTGAAAGTCCAGATATAACACATCCACTGATTCTCCCTTATCCACTCTACTAGTTACATCCTCGAAAAATTCTATAAGATTCGTCAGACATGATTTACCTTTCATAAATCCATGCTGACTCTGTCCAATGATTTCACCACTTTCCAAATGTGCTGCTATCCCATCTTTAATAACTGATTCTAGCAGTTTCCCCACTACCGACATTAGACTAACTGGTCTGTAATTCCCCGTTTTCTCTCTCCGTCCTTTTTTAAAAAGTGGGGTTACATTAGCTACCCTCCAATCCTCAGGAACTACTCCAGAATCTAAAGAGTTAAAAAAAAATATTACTAATGCATCCACTATTTCTGGGACTACTTCCTTAAGTACTCTGGGATGCAGCCTATCTGGCCCTGGGGATTTATCGGCCTTTAATCCATTCAATTTACCTAACACCACTTCCCGGCTAACCTGGATTTCACTCAGTTCCTCCATCTCATTTGACCCCCGGTCCCCTGTTATTTCCGGCAGATTATTTATGTTTTCCTTAGTGAAGACAGAACCAAAGTAGTTATTCAATTGGTCTGCCATGTCCTTGTTCCCCATGATCATGTCACCTGTTTCTGACTACAAGGGACCTACATTTGTTTTAACTAATCTTTTTCTCTTCACATATCTATAAAAGCTTTTGCAGTCAGTTTTTATGTTCCCTGCCAGTTTTCTTTCATAATCTATTTTCCCTTTCCTAATTAAGCCCTTTGTCCTCCTCTGCTGGACTCTGAATTTCTCCCAATCCTCTGGTAGGCTGCTTTTTCTGGCTAATTTGTATGCTTCATCTTTTGTTTTGATACTATCCCTGATTTCCCTTGTTATCCACGGATGCACTACCTTCCCTGATTTATTTTTTTGCCAAACTGGGATGAACAATTGTTGTAGTTCATCCATGCAGTCTTTAAATGCCTTCCATTACATATCCACCGTCAACCCATTAAGAATCAATTGCCAGTCTATCTTGGCCAATTCACGTCTCATACCCTCAAAGTTACCTTTCTTTAAGTACAGGACCCTTGTTTCTGAATGAACAATGTCACTCTCCATCCTAATGAAGAACTCAACCATATTATGGTCACTCTTGCCCAAGGGGCCACGCACAACAAGACTGCTAACTAATCCTTCCATATTACTCAATACCCAATCTAGAATAGCCTGCTCTCTTGTTGGTTCCTCTACATGTTGCTTTAGAAAACTATCCTGCATACATTCCAAGAAATCCTCTTCCTCAGCACCCTTGCCAATTTGATTCACCCAATCTATATGTAGATTGAAGTCACCCATTATAACTGTTTTACCTTTGTTGCACGCATTTCTAGTTTCCTGTTTGATGCCATCCCCAACTCCACTACTACTGTTAGGTGGCCTGTACACAACTCCCACTAGTGTTTTCTGACCCTTAGTGTTTCGCAGCTCTACCCATATCGATTCCACATCCTCCAAGCTAATGTCCTTCCTTTCTATTGCGTTAATCTGCTCTCTAACCAGCAACGCTACCCCACCTCCTTTCCCTTTCTGTCTATCCCTCCTGAATATTGAATATCCCTGGATGTTCAGCTCCCAGCCTTGGTCATCCTGGAGCCATGTCTCCGTGATCCCAACTATATCATAGTCATTAATAGCTATCTGCACATTCAACTCATCCACCTTATTACGAATGCTCCTTGCATTGAGACACAAAGCCTTCAGGCTTGTTTTTACAACACTCTTACCCCTTATACAATTATGTTGAAAAGTGGCCCTTTTTGATTTTTGCCCTGGATTTGTCTGCCTGCCACTTTTACTTTTCACCTTGCTACCTATTGCTTCTACCCTCATTTTACACCCCTTTGTCTCTACGCTCACACATTTAAGAAACCCTTTCCCTTTAACTCCATCCTCAACTATCCCATTCGACACCCCACCCCCCTTATTCAGTTTAAAACCACCCGTGTAGCAGTGGCAAACCTGCCTGCCAGAATGCTGGTCCCCCACCTGTTAAGATGCAATCCGTCCCTTTTGTACAGTTCCCCCTTAATCCAAAACAGATCCCAGTGATCTAAGAATCTAAATCCCTGCCCCGTGCACCAGTTCCTCAGCCACACATTCAGGTCCCGTATCTCCCTGTTCCTGCTCTCGCCAGCACGAGGAACTGGAAGCAAACCGGAGATAACAACCCTGGAGGTCCTGCCTTTCAGCATTTTTCCGAGCTCTCTAAAGTCACGCTGCAGAATATTCATCCCCTTCTTTCCGACATCGTTTGTGCCGACATGCACAACCACTTCCGGCTGTTCACCTTCGCCCTTGAGGATTTTCTGCACTCTGTCCGTGACATCCTGGATCCTGGCACCAGGAAGGCAGCACACCATCCTCGAATCCCGTCTGTTGCCGCAGAAACCCCTGTCCGTACCTCTCACAATGGAATCTCCCACTACAATGGTGTTTGGCCTTTTTGGTTTTGGCTCAACAGCCCTATTCGCATCGCAAGCCAGTCTGCCGCTCAGTGTTAAAACGTCTTCTGTCCCGACAGCTTCTAAGTGGGTGAACCTGTTCACAAGAGGTACAGCACCCGGGGACGTTTGCATTCCATGCTTCCCTCCCTTTCTCACTGTCTCCCACCTTCTCTCTTCCAGTACCTTAGGTGTAACAATCTTACTGTAGGACTTGTCGAGGAATGACTCCGTTTCTCGGATGAACCTGAGGTCATCCACTTGCTTCTCCAGTTCCCCAACACGGTCCTTCAGGAGCTCTACCTGGATGCACTTCTCACATTTGTAGCAGCCAGAGGCACCAGCAGTGTCCTTGACCTCCCACATACTGCAAGCATCACACTGAATCAGCTTGCCTGACATCTCCTTCTTTCGTCTCTCCCTCTGACAGCGGCTGTAGAAACCAACAAGCAGCTATTTGGCACCAGGCCTAAATGGAAAAATCTGAGACTGAATTTACATCAGAAACATGATTAATAGATGAACGGACAAAGAGATTAAACATTCTTGAAGAAAGGTGGGAGCTTCCAGCTGGACAATAAACAATAGACAATAGACAATAGGTGCAAAAGTAGGCCATTCGGCCCTTCGAGCCAGCACCGCCATTCAATGTGATCATGGATGATCATCCACACTCAGTGCCCCGTTCCTGCCTTCTCCCCATATCCCCTGACTCCGCTATCTTTAAGAGCCCTATCAAGCTCTCTCTTGAAAGTATCCAGAGAACTGGCCTCCACCGTCCTCTGAGGCAGGGAATCCACAGACACACAACTCTCTGTGTGAAAAAGTGTTTCCTCTTCTCCGTTCTAAATGGCTTATCACTTATTCTTAAACTGTGGCCACTGGTTCTGGACTCCCCGAACATTGGGAACATGTTTCCTGCCTCTAGTGTGTCCAAACCCTTAACAATCTTACATGTTTCAATTAGATCTCCTCTCATCCTTCTAAATTCCAGAGTATACAAGCCCAGCCTCTCTATTCTCTCAGCATGTGACAGTCCCGCCATCCCGGGAATTAACCTTGTGAACCTATGCTGCACTCCCTCAAAAGCAAGAATGTTTTTCCTCAAATTTGGAGACCAAAACTGCACACAATACTCCAGGTGTGGTCTCACTGGAGTCCTGTACAACTGCAGAAGGACCTCTTTGCTCCGATACTCAACTTCTCTTGTTATGAAGGCCAACATCCATTCGCTTTCCTTCACTGCCTGCTGTACCTGCATGCTTACTTTCATTGACTGATGAACACAAGGACAACCAGATCCCGTTGTACTTGCCCTTTTCCCAACTTGACATCACTTAGATAATAATGTGCCTTCCTGGTTTTGCTACCAACATATTTAGACATAAAAAGCTGGAGAAACTAAGCGGGTGACGCAGCATCTATGGAGTCAAGGAATTAGCGACGTTTCGGGTCGAGACCCTTCTTCAGATAATTGATTTGCTGGTTTGTGAGGTAAGATGGGAGAAGAGTGCTGAGCCTTGCATTGTTTGTTCAATTCCATTGTAACGAACAGGGAGTAGGTCAGTGGACAAGACGGCATATTGTGTTATAAAATGTGAAGATGAGGTGATGAACCTAACTCATTAATCTCTGGAATTACAAAATAAATTCTTCCATGTAGAAGCATAGTAGACCTCAAAAAATGAATGCAGAGAGTAATCAGTGAAATATGTGAAGCAGCGATATAGATATATATTACCAATTAATGGAAGATAGGTTCATCCTGATATTCAAAAAAACATAGGAACGCAAAGGAGAAATTGAGCAAACAGATGATGTAAAATTATTAATTGAAACAATTGATCCCCGTTTATTAATGAACCAAAGTTTCCACCCAAACCACTAAAAAGACAGATATTCTAAATGAGATCAATTGAGACAAAGATCCTTAAATTCCTATCATCTATATCAACAAGTTTGCTCATAATCAATGTTTCTAGTTTCGTTTATTATGGTGCAGTGCGTTTTTGTTGTGCGCTGTCCAGTCAGTGGAAAGACCATACAAGACCAGTCAAGCTGTCCACAGTGTACATGGTAAAAGAATAACATTTAGTGCAAGATAAAGTGCAGTGGTCCAATTAAAAATAGTCTGTGGTTCTCCATTGAGGTAGATGGTAGATCAGGATTGCTCTCCAGTTGGTGATAGGATGGTTCAGTTTCCTGATAACAGCTTGGAAGAAACTGTCCCTGAATCTGGAGGTGTGCAATTTCACACTTTTGTACCTCTTGTCCAGTGGAGGGGAGAAGAGGGAGTGTCCGGGGAGAAGGCTGGTCCTTGATTATGCTGCTGGCCTTGCTGCGGGAGTGTGAAGTGTAGATGGAGTCAATGGAAGGGAGGTCGCTTTGCGTCATGATCTGGGCAGCATCCACAAATAATTTTGTCTACGAGAACTCTCAGCTTATGTTCGGCTATTCACATCAGGTAGAGGGACCTGCATCTATTTTGGATCAAGACCAAGGTGAGTTTTATAGTGAAAGATATCTCTTTAAATTATATTTCCTTTGCCAGAAAAGGAGGCCATTTGGACATTGAGTCCAAACACTTCCATCAATCCTTTTCACAAACTTATTTTTCTGTGAACTATTCTCACTTAATCATTAATACCATACTAATATTCTTGTTAATGTTGACCAAATTAAAGACACTATAAAATGGAGGATCCCTGCGTAACTTTTTTCACACAGAGAGTGGTGAATCTCTGGAACTCCCTGCCACAGAGGGTAGTCGAGGCCAGTTCATTGGCTATATTTAAGAGGGAGTTAGATGTGGCCCTTGTGGCTAAGGGGATCAGAGGGTATGGAGAGAAGGCAGGTACGGGATACTGAGTTGGATGATCAGCCATGATCATATTGAATGGCGGTGCAGGCTCGAAGGGCCGAATGGCCTACTCCTGCACCTAATTTCTATGTTTCTATGTTTCTAAGACTTGCTTAACTTTTGTCTGTGGAAAATTACAGGCTGTGAATGGCGCCTGCTAGTCCTAGATTGATATGCATGATGGAGAAAGATCCAGCTGTGCTCTGCTATTGTTAAAATGTATGAGGACTCTGCAGAGAAACTCCAAGGTGTTCTGAAAGTATTGCTTTGATTGGACAGCTGCAAAGGAATTGTAAATACTGTCAATAATGTTGCAAAGTGTATTTACTGCTGTTTGAAGATTGGCTGAAGTGTGAAGCCTTGTTTGAATTGTTTCCATTACCCGGGAGAATGTTGCGTTATTTGATTAATTGACTTCCTTCCAGAAGCTTCTGTAGAAATATTGTATTGGGACTTTGTAATTGGGTTGGGGAACTGTCATTAATACTTTAATGTAATCAATATGTGTGATTGGCTTGTAAGGGGCGCCACTCCTAAGTTGTTCGACCCTGCAGGGTTTGAAGACCTATAAAAGGTAGCCCCCACGAGGTCCATTGTCGATCTTCTGGAAGGGCACTAGGGACTGCGTGACCTTTTGGAAGTGTCTGCTTGCATGAGGCTGAAGGGCTTGGACAGGCAGAGACAAGGATCAAACCTGTGGTGGTTTAGGTATCGTATAGGGGATTCGTGTTCGTTCAAAAAATAAAATGTTGTGGTCCAGTGCTTTACTCAGTGTTTTTACTGAACTAGACTAAGGGGGGTAAGTTTTAGGAGCATAATTACATTGGGGGCTCATCCGGGATCTCAACGGACCTCGCGACACAAGTTTGCAATCGAGAGTGTTGAGCTGTTCCAGATCGCGAGGGGAGAAATCGGCGCCATGGTACGGTTTTCACATCGGTTTCCCCCACTTTGCTAGTCGGAGCGGATCGATCAATCGCGAACTTGGGTGGTGGTCCCAACGAGATCTGAGAACAGGTCGTCTAGCAAGTACTTTGGGCATCCTTGCCTTTAGGGGTTCGAGGCCCCCTTTCTCAGCGTTGTGTTCGAGGCCTGTAAAACTGAAACTTAGTCAACAGCTGCTGTTAAGACCAACCATTAGGTACCATTGAGTTGGCCTGACATCAAGAATAACTTAGTGGTTTGAGGCCCTGCCCAGAATTGGATATCCGATTGGCTGGATATTGGGTTTAAACAGTACTAAGAGGCAAAGTACTGCGTTGTTGCTGGGGTGCCGATTGGAAAGGCGCTCTAAAAATCTGCATCGACTGTCAGCGTGAAGAGATTACGCGCCGACACCCTGTGCCAAGCAGGTTGGAAGGAGTTACTTCGAGGGATTACGTGAAGACCCCGCCAGCACGCATGCGCGACATTCTTCAAAGCAGCGGTGTAAAATTACAGACAACAGTAAGTGAAATAAACATAGTAAGATAATAAGAACTAAGATACCAGTTGACCTTTGTAATAGAGGGTGGGCGTGGAGGGCACGTAATCCCTCGACGTAACTCCTCATAAAATAAAGATCAAACTTCAAACTAGTAAGTTCTCGTTTAATCTTACTATTTTACTTCGGAGTCACGTGAGTGACTACGTGAAGATTTTAAAGATCTGTGATTTCATGCCATGGAACCAGTCCATGCTTCACTCACTGCCGAAGTCATCCAAGGGAGGAAGTATGTTATCGTATTCAGACATGAATCTAAATTCAAACAATAACAATTAATTTTAACAAAAAATAATGCTCCCTTGGGCTAAATATATTACAGAATTCAAAATTGATTCTGCAACACCGCAGGTTTGGTTATTGGCTTATTATAAAAGAGTTGGAAGGTCTTCTCTCTAGACCATTCTGCTGTTGCCAGGATATGGTCCATAGGCACTTCCATGTCTCTAGCTGCCGATGTTGCTGCCGCCCTTGTGGAATGAGATTTTAAAATGTCAGTATCCACCCCAGCAGCTTCCAAAATCTGGCTGAGCCATTTGGAGATGGTCTGTGCTGATACCCGGCCATGAGGCTGTTTATAGCTGACCCATAGCACCAATTCACTCACTACCTCTTAAGGTTTTAGTAGTGTTAAGGTATAGCAGAAGGTGTGTCATTACACACAGTCGGGTGTCAGATGGGTATGCCTGGAATTCCAATTCTGTCCTGATGTTCCTGGTCTATTTTGTTTAACCAGCTCCAAGATGCGAAAGTTTATCTTGTCTGTTGATACCATCATATTGTCCAGTCTCAGTTTATGTGGAGACTGGACCCTTTGAGCTGAGACCAGTGCTATTAGCATACTGTTTTTAATGTGAGCTTTTCCAGGGACAGGGACATTGCTGGTGACCAACCCCTTAGCAATGTTAGTACAACACTGACATCCCAGATGTGGGAGTACCTCGCTCTAGGAGGGTTAGTGTTGTAAATAACCCTCATAAGTTTGGCAACTAGAGGGTAGGATCCCATGGAGAGCTGCCTGCCACCAGTAAGCTGACAGGTCACTTCTAGCGCAATTAATAGCGCTGCAGCTCAGTCCTTCATCAAAATGAAGGCTGGACAGGAATTCCAGGACATTGGTGACTGTAACTGTATTATACGCTACACTATCCCTTGAGCAATACAATTCCCATTTTCTTATGCTGGAGAGGTACTGCTTTTATGTTGACTCTCGATAGGCCGCCGTGATCATGTTCATGGTCCTCTCCATCAGCCCAGATCCAGCATGATGGACATATATGGTTCAGAGACCATGTCAAGTACCATCGGGTACTACCAAGATACCTGATGCTGAGTCCATATGTATTTTGCGTAGGACCCGACTGATGAGGCAGGAGGGGGACAAAGCAAAGAAAACAATTTTCCCCAATTCAGCGAGAAAGCGTCCATCGCTGCTGCCCCAGGTCTGGTTCCCAAGCGACATATGTTGGTAACTGGTGATTGAGTCTAGATGCAAATAGATCGATATCTGGTGTACCATATCGTATAGTAATATCAGCAAATATTTTGTGGTCCAACATCCATTCGGTGCTGTCATTAAATGTTCGTTACCTGGTGTCTGCCACTGTATTGAGCTGGTAGATAAGCTGCTGATAGCCAAATATGTATGTTAACACACCATTGCCAGATTGTATTAGCCAGATTGACACATGATATTGATTTCATTCCACCCATATGAGTAATATATGCCACCACTGTGGTATTATCAATTTGTAGGCGAACATGCAGATGGTGCATTGTGAACAGTAGGCTTTTAGCCCACGAAACGCACCCAACATCTCTAAGTAATTTATACCCAGTGTTTTTAGTAATGATGATTCCTGATGTTCCATCTACCACCAGTACTGGATATAGTGTTAGTAGCTCCCCAGACATGAGCGCTGACCTCCGTTTGTAATGTGAATGATAGGTTACTAATAATGATGGGGCTGGAACTATGCCAAATATTTCCCTTCCACCATTGTAACTACGAAATTGCTTTGGTTGGTAACTGCATAGGTCGATCAAAATTACCTGCATGGTGTTTTAGCGCTTGCACCTTTGTCCTTTTTAAACTTTGATAATGCAAAGGTCCAAACTGAGTAGCTGGAAATGCTGCTACTAGTTTCCCAATTACTCTTGCCACCTGTCGAATAGATGGTTTATTTGTAACAATCAATTTGTTGCAGGCTTCCACCAAGTCTGCTGTTTTACTCTTTGGCAATGTTACAGACATGTGGATAGTGTTAATTGTGAATCCCAAATAGTCCATAGTTGTGGATGGCGTCAACTTAGATTTATCTGGATGGATGATGAACCCCAGTGTTTCAAGCAAATGTTTGGTAGCTAAAACTGCTGATTTAGCTAGTTCCAGGGTTTTCCCCACAATCAATATATCATCAAGATATGCCATTTCCTAAGTAATATTTCCTAAGTATTGCCAAGGCCGGTTTTAATATCTTGGTGAACAGTCTTGGGGTTGAAGTTAATCCATTAGGCAACGCTATATACTGCCATATTTGCCCCATCCAGTTAAAATTTAGGAATCGACAATGATCCCTATGTATGGGTACTTAATAGTATGCATTTTTTAGATCAATGCATGCCATGAAGTTTCCCTCTGAAACTAATTGTTTGGCAGTAACAAATGTTTCCATTTTGAAATGAGTATACTTTACATAAGTATTCAGTTTTGTTAAGTCAATGATGATGCGTCATCCACCATCTTTTTTGGTTTTCGTAAATATATTGGATACAAATTCTAGAGAGTCATGTGCCGACCTCTCTATTATACCTTTGGTATATAACCCTTCCAGTTCTGCCTGTCCTTCCAATTTCTCCTGTTGTGAGAATACAACTTTCGGTTAGGCACATGTTGAACTGGTGGCATATCTTTTGGATGAACTCAATTTCGTATCTCTGAATACTCTGTAGTATCTATTTATCAGTGGTAATAAACCTCCATGCTTCCCCAAAACAAGTGTAACCTTCCCCATAAAAGGTTAGTACTGGTCCTACACCTTTTATGTTCTGGAAGGAACCAGACCCACCTACCTCCATGGTTGCCGGTGGTACGTTCACTTCTTCAGCTTCTGCCTCTTCTGCGGATGAGGCGCCGGAGTGCGGGGTTGGCACATTTTCCATGAGGGTCGCTCTGGGCCTTGGCCTAAAAAGGACCTTTGTGGTTGCTGCGTGGCCCTCATGCTTTCACCAGCGTCCTGGTGTTGATGCCTGCTGGTGGATGCATAGGGGTGCTGCCGTCTGAGGTGTGTGGTCTTGCCCGTTGCTGATGACGCCCTCATGAGCCTGACAGCTTTAGACTCTTCATCGAGCTCTTTTACTTGTTTGAACAAGTTTCCCTCCGCAAACAGCAGTATCTGCGGTTGTGTTGCAGTTGTTTCGCACAACCCTGCAAATTTGGGGTTTAGTGCAGGTTTTATCATACTGGGTATTATGGAGCAATGCCAGTGTGTCCTGTTGAGTGTCTGTCATCTCAGTACCATCGACTGAATGAGCAAACGATGTTATGCCCGGTGTCAGAAGTTTTAGAAACTTCTGTAGTTTGACTTCCTGGGTTCTTATGCCAGTCCCAATGTACCCCCAGATCGCACTGTTTACTGCACGCACATTTAACAACATAAAGTTCGCAGGAGGCATATACTTCTCCGTAGTTTCATTAACTATCTGTTCCTGCAGAGGATGGAAGGACAGGTAGTCGATGCTGGCCGCCAGCTTGGTCTGCAATGGTACTCCTGATTGCGGTGGTCCGCAAATTTGGTGACCACTCCCAGTAGCTCCTTAGGATACTGCACCCCCAGCACACTGCCGTTTTCTTCAGCCATGTCCCCTTCTTCAGGACCAGCCCAGCCCTGGCCCGCAATGCTCCCCTCTGTCGGGGGAGATGCATTGGACAGCCCTGGATAAGGTGCTGTTATGGGAGTGCAGACTCCCATAGTGAACTTGCTCCATCTCCCGGAGCAATTCATGTTGGAGCATTTGCTCCATCAACCGCTCCATGCGGGACAGGCGGCACCTCCACTGCTCTCGGGCAGCGCGTCCTCCTGGCTGGACTCGTCCGAGTCTATCGGCCAGACCGACTTCTGCTGGGCTTTGCCTCCGGCCCGCTGCGCTGTTTCTCTCAGCTGTGCAGGGTTGACGTTGGTGACTGTGGACCGCAGAGACTGCAGTCCAGGTGCCGCTGGTCACCCCCGGCTTTCGGAACTTTCACGGTCCCCCGCAGCCATACGAGACGCGACCCATTTTTCTTCCCCTTGTCCATAGTGCTACAACACAAAGCACAACAAGGGCAATAAATACGACCTTAGAATAGGAATTTTTACATGTCTGTTTTTTCAATTTTGCCGCAGGCGAGCTCTTCCCCCGCCCGTCGCTGGTGTACTGCGTGAGACGATATGTCGCGCATGTGTGCTGGCTGGGTCTTCACGTAGTCACTCACGTGACTCCGAAGTAAAATATACTGTGATTTGCTTTTGGAACTGTAATGAATGCGATATTAAACGAATGCTTGTAGTTTATATAGGAGTGTGGTTTTGTATGATAATAATAAGTGGAATAATTTCTTGTCTGTGTACGATTTCGCTCACGTGTTTGGAGCTCGTTTACATGTGATTGAATTAAGGTTGCTCTGGGTATAGGAAACGGGCTGCGGGAACGTGTCTGATTGTGTTTGACTGTGTTTGATTGTTCCCTGGAGCACCTCAACCTTTGGATGATTGAGGATTGTTAAAATTATAGGAGTTGAACTTGTGTGGATTTGTGGGATACGATAGAAGAATTTGGATACTAGATTGAAAGGATTGATAGTGCAATTGTGTGCGAGAAGTGCGAGACTGCTGACGCACTCCGGAACTTTTCGCCATTGTTCGGGAGCGAGCTTGATAGCCTCGGAGATTGTGAGGGAGGTGTGACTTGTTAAGAAGGTGTGAGTGGCTTAGGAGTTGGTACCATTTCTAGAAACAAGGGGAATCACATGGAATGAGATCTGACTGCCGATTCCGAGTGCATTGCAATTAATATGCAGCAAATTTCCACAAAGAGTTGAACGATTGAGAAACTTTTCTGGGGCATTAAATAAAGAACTAGGGGATGAATTATGGCCCGAGGGAGGCGTTGGGACATTGAAGGGAGTGAAGTACATTGAGCAAATTATCTGGCAATGTAGCAATAGTGAGGAGGCAATTAATTGTAATGTGGAAACATTATTATGAGGAATGGAGGGCGTAGAGAGTCTGCGAGATTGGCAAGTTGGAAGGAAGCAACTCTGAAGCGTGGAATAGAATTGGAGGATACTGAAGTGTACCGACCTCCAGGCATCCTGAGAAAGGAGCATGGGTGTATGAAAGAGCAGGGAAGCAGAAATCTTCCAAAGGGAAACTGGCATCAGTAGGTCTCGAGCTTGAGGACCTGACGGTTGGCGTTAGTTTTGAGGGGGACGATGATGAGTACTTAGAAAATTGGGAAAGTGTTAAAACTAGAAATCCGAGGCCATCACCTTATTCCTCTTGCGTTCCCCGCACTTCAGATACGCATTGTATAGCTTGTGAACGGAATAGACAATCAGATTCTGCAGCGCAGGATTCCTTAACCCCGACCGCTCCATTAATAATAGATATTCCGAGAGCTCACGGTACCAGAAGCCAAACGAGAAAGAAAACTCAAGTAGTTAGGGACAAAGGAGGTCGAGGAAGGGTACAGAAACCAGAGTATTCTTGCGAGTTGGACGAGGAGCGAGAGAAGAAAGGGGGTCATTTAGAAGGTGAACCCCCGAGGGAAGAGGAAGATATATCTGGTAGGGAGACAATAATTGAAGAAACCGAGCTAGATCTCGATATGGCAGAAAGTATAAACACAAAACAAGTAACCCGAAGGCAGGTCCCCATCAAGGAAATGCCTAATCCTTCTTTTGATCCGGCCGGTGCAGTGGGTGCAAATAAACCCGCACCGTTAAGTGGTCCAGTGCTTGACTCAGTGTTTTACTGAACTAGACCAAGGGGGGTAAGCTTTAGGAGCAATAATTACATTATTATCATCCCAATACAGAAGAAATCATTTATCATAACCTGTTAACCAATAGGCGGCACGGTGGTGCAGCGGTACAGTTGTTGCATTACAGTGCCAGAGACCCGGGTTTGATCCTAATTACGGATGCTGTCTGTACGGAGTTTGTATGTTCTCCCCGTGACCTGCGTGGGTTTCCCCGGGATCTCCGGTTTCCTTCTGCACTGCAAAGACGTGCAGGTTTGTAGGTGGAATTGGCTTGGTAAAATTATAAATTGTCCCTGGTGTGTCGGATAGTATTTAATGTGCGGGGATCGCTGGTTGGCACGGACTGAATGGGACGAAGGGCCTGTTTTTGCACTGCATATCTAAACTAAACTAAAAACCACCAACCTACAAAAAACATTCTAGCAGCAAGTAGTTGGAGATATTTCATATTAGCCATTGTTGAAGAATTTTTGTATTTTCTCTCAAATCAGTTACACTCTTTGAAGTTTGAATTTTATTTCGAGTTTATAAATGATATTACAAATAGATTATTACATTTATTTATATATTAACGTTCAGGTAGACCATGTGGAAACAGGCCCTTCACACCGATCAGGAATTTCCCCTGCACTAGTCCTATCCTACGCCCCAGGGACAATTTACAGAAGCCAATTAACCTACAAACCTGCACATCTTTGGAATGTGGGATGAAGCCGGTGCACCTGGAGAAAACCCACATTGTCACAGGGAGAAGGTGCAAATTCCATGCAAACAACACCCACAGAGAGTGGTGAGTCTGTGGAATTCTCTGCCTCAGGCAGTGGAGGCAGGTTCTCTGGATGCTGTCAAGAGAGAGCTAGGTAGGGCTCTTAAAAATAACGGAGTCAGGGGATATGGGGAGAAGGCAGGAATGGGGTACTGATTGGGGATGATCAGCCATGATCGCATTGAATGGCGGTGATGGCTCGAAGGGCTAAATGGCCTACTCCTGCACCTGCTGTCTATTGTCTATTGTAGTCAGTATGGAACCTGGATAACTGGCGCTGTAAGGCTGCAACTCTACTGCTGTGCCACTGTGTCACTGTAACTGAACAGATCTTGATACCAGTTTAGAGATGAGAGATAGAGGAACAGAATCACTGTCAGTCTTTTCAATAGATTTATAGATTTGCCGGGGTCAAGGAAAGAGCGTTCACGTCGCGGCCCTGTTTCCTCCAATCTTTCCACCACCACGCACAAGAAGCACAAGAAGCGACAAGACAGACACCATTGTATGCAGATGCCGAGAGGTGTGTTCAGCTCTGGCTGAACAACTTCTAATCCTGTGTGTGGACTCGATAAGAAGAAGATAGATTTGCCCTTCACTGTTTTGTAGATAAGATATCCGCTGATTGCCCACTGCTCTGCTCTGTTTCTGACTGCTTGCAATGATTTACTTTCCATTCATCTCTTAGATCAGTAGTTATCCACTCTGCAGGAAGCCTCTCCTTTTAAAAATAAATAACATCGTATTTGATGATATGCATCAGCTCACTAATGAAGAGAAACCAGTTTGGTCATTGCCTTTGGGAGAGTTGGAAACTATACTGGCAAGGAGTGTTTGAAATGTTCTGCTTTATTTGATACACTATTTCAGTCAGGAGTTGGATATGCTCTGAAATATTGAAGAAGGAATCTCAGTATTATGACTTGAATTGGTATTAACAGTCAGGCATGTCGATTCCTGTGGCGATTTCCAAAAATCCAACACAATCCTTTTCCACACTCTGCATACAAATACACATGAAACACCAGGAACTTAAAACAAGGTGGACACAAAATGCTGGAGAAACTCAGCGGGTCAGTCAACATCTCTGGAGAAAAGGAATAGGTGATGTTTTGGGTCGAGACCCTTCTTCAGACTGAGAGTCGGGGGAAAGGGAAACTAGGGATATGAAGAGGTGCAAAGAACAAATGAATGAAGAGTATGCAAAAGGACAAATCAAAGCCAGCAACGATGATCAAAAAAGGTGGAGCCCACAATGGTCTGATGTATGATGTGGACAAGGTGATACAGAATGAAACTAATGAGTGACACAGTGAAGCTGAGCAGGACGGCAGTGAAACTAGCAGGACAACTAGGACGGGGGAGGGATGGAGTGAGAGGGAATGTAAGGGTTACTTCGTTAAATAAATCAACATTCATACTGCTGGGTTGTAAGCTGCCCAAGCAAAATATGAGATGCTGTTCCTCCAATTTGCATTTGGCCTCGCTCTGACAGGTGAGTCCTCTTTACTCAAGGTTCCTCTCAGATTGTTTTCTCTTGTTTTCCAATGATATTGTTGCAGCTGAGATGAAAGACAGTCCCATGACACTGTCCTTAAAGAACTAACAGCCATAATAAAACAAAAGTTTGCAATCAATATCATATGTACCACAATCTGATAAGACAATTTCCAGGTGGTGGAATCAAATATGGTTACTACATTTAGACTTTTGATTTCAGAGATACAGCACTGAAACTGAACCTTCATCCCACTAAGTCGGCACTAACCAGCAATCACCCCATGCACTTGTACTATCCTACACAATAGGAACAATTTACACTTTTTTTACCAAATGCAATTACATACAAACCTGTACGTCTTTGGAGCGTGTGAGGAAACCGGAGCACACAGAGAAAACCCACGGGGTCTCAGGGAGAACGTACAAACTCTGTACAACTACCACATGTAGCTAGAATTGAACACAGGACTCTGGCATTGTAAGGTAGCAGCTCAGAGGCCCGGGGAGCCGTTGGTGAGAGGAGGAGTTACCTGGGCGGTGAGTTTAAAAATCTAGCGCGGAGCTTACCTTTACAGCGGCTCGGGGAGCCGTTGGTGAGAGGAGAAGTTACCTGGGCGGTGAGTTTTAAAATTGAGCGCGGGGCTTACCTTCACAGAGGCCCGGGGAGCCGTTGGTGAGAGGAGGAGTAACCTGGGCGGTGAGTTTAAAAATCGAGCGCGGGGCTTACCTTCACAGAGGCCCGGGGAGCCGTTGGTGAGAGGAGGAGTTACCAAAATCTGCAGCGTTCCATCTCACATCCAGAGAAGGAGTCTGGTGGAAGCCTCTGATTGGTGGAAGAGGACCAGAGGAAGCAGATGATTGGGTGCAACCCCAAGTTTACATTTCTGCTTTCAGGTTAAGGGATCAGTGAGTTAAGGGATCAGTGAGTTAAGGGTTCTGTGAGTTATGGGTTCTGTGAGTTAAGGGTACAGTATTTATTAGTAAAGGTACAGTTTAAAGGATAAAGATTTTTATAGTGTGAGGGAGTTGAGTTAATTTGGGAGTAAGCTATGTCAGTGGAGATTGGCCCTGTGGTTTGCTCAGCCTGCAACATGTGGGAGATCTGGGATATGGTCGGTGTCCCTGGTGACTACGTTTGCAGGAAGTGTGTCCAGCTGCAGCTCCTGCCAGACCGCATTGAACGGTTGGAGCTGCGGTTGGATTCATACTGGAGCATCCACGATGCTGAGAAAGTCATGAATAGCACATACAGCGAGTTGGCCACACCGCAGGTAAAAGGAAAGAGGACAGAAAGGGAACGGGTGGTCAATAGCCAGCAAAGCAGTAGGCAGGTAGTGCAGGAGTCCCCTGCGGTCATCTCCCTCCTAGTATTGATGTGGATAGAGAACTGGCTGGCAGACAGGAAGCAAAGAGTAGGAGTAAACGGGTCCTTTTCACAATGGCAGGCAGTGACTAGTGGGGTACTGCAAGGCTCAGTTCTTGGACCCCAGCTATTTACGATATATATTAATGATTTGGACGAGGGAATTGAATGCAACATCTCCAAGTTTGCGGATGACACGAAGCTGGGGGGCAGTGTTAGCTGTGAGGAGGATGCTAGGAGGCTGCAAGGTGACTTGGATAGGCTGGGTGAGTGGGCAAATCCATGGCAGATGCAGTATAATGTGGATAAATGTGAGGCGACGGCACGGGGCTGAGACACTCCTGTGAGGGCGGCCCGGCTCCCAGCTGGAAGGCGCTCCCGTGGGGGCGGCCCGGTGCGGGGCTAAGATGCTCCCGTGGGGGCGGCTCGGTGCGGGGCTGAGATGCTCCCGTGAGGGCGGCCCGGTGCGGGGCGGAGACGGTGCTCCGGTGGCTGAGGCGGCGGCGACCTGAATCCGGGGCTCGGCCGCGGGCCAGTGGATGACATCGTCGGGAGCTCGCGGGTCACAGGTTGAGGCCTGTTTTCCGGAGCTCCCGTGGCAACAACTGCGTCCGCTGGACTGGAGGGCGGCAGCTTCGACCACCCCCGGACCGCGGAGCTTGAACCGCGGGACTGACTTACCATCGCCCGGTGGGGTATCGCCTCAGCGCAGAGGGAGAAGAGGAGGGAAGAGACAGCAACCCTAAGACTTTTGCCTCCATCACAGTGAGGAGGTGCCTGGTGAACTCACTGTGGTGGATGTTAATTTGTGTTTATTGTGTGTTGTTTATTATTACATGTATGGCTGCAGGCAACGACATTTCGTTCAGACCGAAAGGTCTGAATGACAAATAAAGGATTCAATTCAATTCAATTCAGTTATCCACTTTGGTGGCAAAAACAGGAAAGTAGATTATTATCTGAATGGTGGCCGATTAGGAAAGGGGGAGATGCAACGAGACCTGGGTGTCATGGTACACCAGTCATTAAAAGTAGGCATGCAGGTGCAGCAGGCAGTGAAGAAGGCGAATGGTATGTTAGCATTCATAGCAAAAGGATTTGAGTATAGGAGCAGGGAGGTTCTACTGCAGTTGTACAGGGTCTTGGTGAGACCACACCTGGAGTATTGCATACAGTTTTGGTCTCCTAATCTGAGGAAAGACATTCTTGCCATAGAGGGAGTACAGAGAAGGTTCACCAGACTGATTCCTGGGATGTCAGGACTTTCATATGAAGAAAGATTGGATAGACTCGGTTTGTACTCGCTAGAATTTAGAAGATTGAGGGGGGATCTTATAGATACTTACAAAATTCTTAAGAGGTTGGACAGGCTAGATGCAGGAAGATTGTTGGGGAAGTCCAGAACAAGGGGTCACAGTTTAAGGATAAGGGGGAAATCCTTTAGGACCGAGATGAGGAAAACTTTTTTCACACAGAGAGTGGTGAATCTCTGGAATTCTCTCTCGCAGAAGGTAGTTGAGGCCAGTTCATTGGCTATATTTGAGGGAGTTAGATGTGGCCCTTGTGGCTAAAGGGATCAGGGGGTATGGAGAGAAGGCACATACAGGATACTGAGTTGGATGATCAGCCATGATCATATTGAATGGCGGTGCAGGCTCGAAGGGCCGAATGGCCTACTCCTGCACCTATTTTCTATGTTTCTATGTTTCTAAACAGGTATACCATTTTGGATACTGTTGGGGGAGATGGCTCATCAGGGGAAGGCAGCAGCAGCCAAGTTCATGGCACCATGGGTGGCTCTGCGGCACAGGAGGGGAGAAAAAAGAGTGGAAGGGCAATAGTAATAGGGGATTCAATTGTTAGGGGAATAGATAGGCGTTTCTGCGGCAGCAAACGAGTCTCCAGGATGGTATGTTGCCTCCCTGGTGCAAGGGTCAGGGATGTCACTGAACGGCTACAGGACATTCTGGAGGGGGAGGGTGAACAGCCAGTTGTCCTGGTGCATATTGGCACCAACAATATAGGTAAAAAAAGTGATGAGGTCCTACAAGGTGAATTTAGGGAGCTAGGAGATAAACTTAAAAGTAGGACCTCAAAGGTAATAATCTCTGGATTACTACCAATGCCACGGGCTAGTCAGAGTAGAAATAGGAGGATATTGCAGATGAATACGTGGCTTGAAAAAAGGTGCAAGGGGGAGGGATTCAAATTTTTAGGGCATTGGAACCAATTCTGGGGGAGGTGGGACCAGTACAAACAGGACGGTCTGCACCTGGGCTGGAATGGAACCAATGTCCTTGGGGGAGTGTTTGCTAGTGCTGTCGGGGAGGATTTAAACTAATGTGGCAGGGGGATGGGCGCAAGAGCAGAGAGGCAGAGGGGTGTAAAATGAGGGTAGAAGCAATAGGTAGCAAGGTGAAAAGTAAAAGTGGCAGGCAGACAAATCCAGGGCAAAAATCAAACAGCGCCACTTTTCAAAATAATTGTATAAGGGGTAAGAGTGTTGTAAAGACAAGCCTGAAGGCTTTGTATCTTAATGAAAGGAGCATTCGTAATAAGGTGGATGAGTTGAATGTGCAGATAGTTATTAATGAATATGATATAGTTGGGATCACGGAGATATGGCTCCAGGGTGACCAAGGCTGGGAGCTGAACATCCAGGGATATTCAATATTCAGGAGGGATAGACAGAAAGGAAAAGGATGCGGGGTAGCATTGCTGGTTAGAGAGGAGATTAACGCAATAGAAAGGAAGGACATTTGCTTGGAGGATGTGGAATTGATATGGGTAGAGCTGCGAAACACTAAGGGGCAGAAAACGCTAGTGGGAGTGGTGTACCGGCCACCTAACAGTAGTAGTGGAGTTGGGGATGGCATCAAACAGGAAATTAGAAATGCGTGCAACAAAGGTAAAACTATTATAATGGGTCACTTCAATCTACATATAGATTGGGTGAATCAAATTGGCAAGGGTGCTGAGGAAGAGGATTTCTTGGAATGTATGCGGGATAGTTTTCTAAACCAACATGTAGAAGAACCAACGAAAGAGCAGGCTATTCTAGACTGGGTATTGAGTAATGAGGAAGGGTTAGTTAGCAGTCTTGTTGTGCATGGCCTCTTGGGCAAGAGTGACCATAATATGGTTGAGTTCTTCATTAGGATGGAGAGTGACATTGTTAATTCAGAAACAAGGGTCCTGAACTTAAAGAAAGGTGACTTTGAGGGTATGAGACGTGAACTGGCCAAGATAGACTGGCAAATGATTCTTAAAGGGTTGGCGGTGTATATACAATGGAAGGCATTTAAAAACTGCATGGATGAACTACAACAAGTGTTCATCCCAGTTTGGCAAAAGAATAAATCAGGGAAGGTAGTGCATCCGTGGATAACAAGGGAAATCAGGGATAGTATCAAAACAAAAGATGAAGCATACAAATTAGCCAGAACAAGCAGCCTACCAGAGGACTGGGAGAAATTCAGTCCAGCAGAGGAGGACAAAAGGCTTAATTAGGAAAGGGAAAATAGATTATGAAAGAAAACTGGCAGGGAACATAAAAACTGACTGCAAACGTTTTATAGATATGTGAAGAGGAAAAGATTAGTTAAAACAAATGTAGGTCCCTTGCAGTCAGAAACAGGTGAATTGATCATGGGGAACAAGGACATGGCAGACCAATTGAATAACTACTTTGGTTCTGTCTTCACTAAGGAAAACATAAACAATCTGCCGGAAATAGCAAGGGACTGGGGGTTAAATGAGATGGAGGAACTGAGTGAAATCCAGGTTAGCCGGGAAGTGGTGTTAGGTAAATTGAATGGATGAAAGGCCGATAAATCCCCAGAGCCAGATAAGTTGCATCCCAGAGTACTTAAGGAAGTAGCTGCAGAAACAGTGGATGCATTAGTGATAATTTTTCAAAACTCTTTAAATTCTGGAGTAGTTCCTGAGGACTGGAGGGTAGCGAATGTAACCCCACTTTTTAAAAAGGGAGGGAGAGAGAAAACAGGGAATTACAGACCAGTTAGTCTAACATCGGTGGTGGGGAAAATTCTGGAATCAGTTATTAAAGATGGGATAGCAGCACATTTGGAAAGTGGTGAATTCATTGGACAAAGTCAGCATGGATTTATGAAAGGTAAATCATGTCTGACGAATCTTATAGAATTTTTCGAGGATGTAACTAGTAGAGTGGTTAAGGGAGAACCAGTGGATGAGTTATATCTAGACTTTCAGAATGCTTTCGACAAGGTCCCACATAAGTGATTAGCATACAAACTTAAAGCACATGGTATTGGGGGTTCAGTATTGATGTGGATAGAGAACTGGCTGGCAGACAGGAAGAAAAGTGTAGGAGTAGGAGTAGGAGTAGGAGACCCCAGCTATTTACAATATATATTAATGATCTGGATGAGGGAATTGAATGCAACATCTCCAAGTTTGCAGATGACACAAAGCTGGGGGGCAGTGTTAGCTGTGAGGAGGATGCTAGGAGGCTGCAAGGTGACTCGGATAGGTTGGGTGAGTGGGCAAATGCATGGCAGATGCAGTACAATGTGGATAAATCCACTTTGGTGGCAAACAGGAAAGTAGACTATTATCTGAATGGTGGCCGATTAGGAAAAGGGGAGATGCAACGAGACCTGTGTGTCATGGTACACCAGTCATTGAAAGTAGGAATGCAGGTGCAGCAGGCAGTGAAGAAAGCAAATGGTATGTTAGCATTCATAGCAAAAGGATTTGAGTATAAGAGCAGGGAGGTTCTACTGCAGTTGTACAGGGTCTTTGTGAGAACACACCTGCAGTATTGCGTACAGTTTTGGTCTCCTAATCTGAGGAAAGACATTCTTGTCATAGAGGGAGTACAGAGAAGGTTCACCAGACTGATTCCAGGGATGGCAGGACTTTCATATGATGAAAGACTGGATAGACTCAGCTTGTACACGCTGGAATTCAGAAGATTGAGGGGGAACTTATAGAAACTTACAAAATTCTTAAGGGGTTGGATAGGCTAGATGCAGGAAGATTATTCCCGATGTTGGGGAAGTCCAGAACAAGGGGTCACAGTTTAAGGATAAGGGGGAAGTCTTTTAGGACCGAGATGAGAAAATCATTTTTTACACAGAGATTGGTGAATCTGTGGAATTCTCTGCCACAGAAGGTAGTTGAGGCCAGTTCATTGGCTATATTTAAGGGGGAGTTAGATGTGGCCCTTGTGGCTAAAGAGATCAGGGGGTATGGAGAGAAGGCAGGGATGGGATACTGAGTTGGATGATCAGCCATGAGCATATCGAATGGCGGTGCAGGCTCGAAGGGCCGAATGGCCTACTCCTGCACCTATTTTCTATGTTTCTATGTTTCTACTGCTGTGCAACTGTGCCGCCATTTAAGAGACTTTTAGACACTTAATATGCATGGAATAGAGTGACACTGTCTGTAGGTTTAGTGTAGATGTGCAGAAAGTTGGCATGGATGTGATGGGCTGAATGGCCTTTTTTATGTCCTGTTTGATTCTGTGACCATCAGTGTTCTCGTGATATTTAAAGGAGAATATGTGTTTGATATATATGAAAATATAGAATTGGTACTGAATTTTGATTCTCTTTTGAAGTTTAATGTTAAATAAATTATTATTTTTTATTGATCCTGCCACAGCTCAGTCGAGTATATATTCATTTCAAAGTCACAGAGAGCTCGGCATTGATGCAATCTTTTCGTTTAGACTGGAGCTTGAAACTTCAAGGAGCCTGACTTCAGACACAGCGACTCATTCCATTTTACCTCGGCTTAAAGGATAAAACACGTCTTTTTTCCTGCAGACACGGCAAATTCGATGGGATGCAGGTGAATGCAAAGAAAAAACGCAATGTAAAATGAGGAAGGACATAATTAAAGATTTGTCTCATCATGTAAATGCCTGGAGGATGCAGCTCATTCTCCACAAACATACCTTCATTTAAAATTCTCCAGGAAAATAAATGACAGTCCTTTCAGCAAACCACTTTATTTTAGTAGCCAATTAAACCTATTGTAACAGATGTTAAATTGTTTTTCCATTACCTTCTGTTGAGCGAAACAAATTGTAGTTTCACATTTGCAGTAACAAAATAACTATGAATAATATCTGTTGAGCTCCATTTTTATAATGAGAGGAAAACAGAATTAAAATTTTACACAGATGGTTTAATTTGTTTACACTTGCAAATTATGTCACCTCTGTATGTTAAGTTTTACTTAGGGGTGGGAGATTGCAACCTTCACGTGGTCCGCCCTGTTTCATGAATGCAATCAACCTGGCGTGCACAATCAAATAAGATCAAATAGAACAAGTTGTCCGACAACTTTAGGCTGTGCGTGCCATATGCAAGAAGAAGAGAAGCTTTAAGGGCCTGTCCCACTGAGGCGACCTTTCAGCGACTGTCTTCGACCTTCAAGCTCGAGGGCACTCACCTGAAAGACCTCGAGCTGGATCGACCGTCAGCGATGAAACCGCGAGCTGGTTCGACCGACCGAACACACACACACACACACACACACACACACACACACACACACACACACACACACACACACACACACACACACACACACACACACACACACACACACACACATACAAAAACATCGCAAAGGCGGAGGCCAGGGAAAGCGGGGGAGCGCTGTCTGAAATTCACACCCGCGATGAAGAGGAAGGTAAAAGACGGCTGCACAGTAACGGTAAGTCCTTTAGAGAGGGCGTGGGGGGGGGGGGGCGTGGGGGTGGGAGGAGGAGGGGGAGAGAAGGGGAGAGAGAGGGGGAGAGAAGAGGAGTGAAGGAGAGAGAAGGGGAGAGAAGAGGAGAGAAGGGGGGAGAGAAGGGGGGGGAGAAGGAGTGGAGACACTTTTAAGAAGCTAGACAACTTTTAATAAAGTTTAGCGGGCATTTAAACTACTGGTAGGTTTTCCTTGGTCCTGAAAACTCCAATGAGCCAATTCGCAGATTAGGTCGCCGCAGTGAGACAGCCCCTTTACTTTGAAAGACAGAAGAACATCCTGATAATTTTCTGAACTATACAAATCTTCCCAGTCAAAGAATTAATGATCGCAGTCAATTGCTAACTCACCAGTTATGATGTGATAATGTCCGTCACAATTTGATGACATCACCCACAATTTGATGATGTCCGTCACGATTTGATGACATCAGTTATGATGTAGTTTAGTTCAGAGTTTAGACTTTAGAGATACAGTGCAGAAACAGGCCCTTCGGCCCACTGAGCCTGCACCGACCAGCGATCCCCGTACATTAACACAATCCTACACACTCGGACAATTTACAATTTTTACCAAAGCCAATTAACCTACAAACCTCTAAGTTTTTGAAGTGTGGGAGGAAACAGGAGCACCCGGAGAAAACCAATGCAGGCCACGGAGAACGTAGAAATTCCGTACAGACAGCACCCATAGTCAGGATTCAACCCAGGTCTCTGGCGCTGTAAAGCAGGAATTCTACCGCTGTGCCACCATGCCACCCCTGTAGTTCAATTCCCTTCCGATGGAACTAACATGGGCAGGTCCTACACAGTGAATTGTAGGGCTTTGGGTAGTGTTGTAGAGCAGGAGGATCTTGGACTGCAGGTGCATAGTTTCAGGAATGTGGAGTCGCAGATAGATTGGGTGGTCAAAATGGCTTTCATTGGCCTTCATCAGCCAGAGTATTGAGTATAGAAGTTGGGAGGTCATGTTACAGTTGCATGAGACATTGGTGAGGCCGTATTTAGAATATTGTGTTGATAGGATTGTTCAGTTGCGTGATGATAGCTGGGAAAAAACTGTCAGTGAATCTGGAGGTGAGCATTTTCACACATCTGTACCTCTTGGAATGGAAGAAGGGAGAAGATGAAGTGACTGGGGTGAGACTCATTCTTGATGGCCTTGCCTTGGCAGCGAGAAGTGAAATGGAGTCTATGGAAAGGAGGTTGGTTTGTGTGACTGAGTGTTATACACCATTCTCTGCAATGTCTTGCGGTCTTGAATGGAGCTGTTCACGAACCATGCTGTGATCATAATCATAATAATCATAATTATAATCATACTTTATTAGCCAAGTATGTTTTGCAAAATACAATGGATTTGATTTGCCATACAGTCATACCAATAAAAAGCACCAAGACACACAAAATACATTTTAACATAAACATCCACCACAGTGACTCCTCCACATTCCTCACGGTGATGGAAGGCAAAAAAAAAGTTCAATCTCTTCCCTTCTTTGTTCTCCTGTGGTCGGGGGCCTTGAGCCTTCCTTTGACGGGACAATCTTGGCTCCTGTAGCCGGCAGTCAGGCCCTCCACGTCGGGGCGATCAAGCTCCCGTATCAGGGGGATCTCAGCTCCCCCTGCGCCAGGCGATCTGACCCCGGGTCGGGCTGGTCGAACTTCCTGCGACTTTGGAGCTTCCCAACTTCAGTCTCTACCTGAGACTGCGAGCTCCTTGATGTTGGAATCTGCAGGCCACGGTTGGAGCTTTGATCGCAGGCAAAGGATCGCAGGCTCCAATGGTAAGTCCACGGCCCTGCGGTGGGGCTCAAAGTCAGTCTCGAGCAAGGCTGCCAGCTCCATGATGTTAGGCCACAGATATGATCCGGCAAACAAACGCATCTCCGGCAAGGAAAGAGATTGGAAAAAGTTTCCCACTCCCCCCACCCCCCGCATAAAACAAACCAGTGTGGCGGCTCCCAAGGGTCAGGCCATCCTAACTGTCGAACCCCTCGGCATGGGAGTGATTTAGTCCGGAGGCGGCCCTAAACCAGAGGGTTTAAAGGCAGGGGTTTGGGTGCCATCTTTCTCTCGTGTGGACTTCCCTACAACCGGGAAGAACACAAATAAAGGTGCCTCTCGAAATACCTGACTCCTCTCTTTCGTTTCGAGACCTACGCACCACATTGGTGACCCCAACGCTCCATTGTCGTCATGATGGAGAAAGCAGAAAGCCCTACCGTCTCACAGGCCGACCCGGCCCTGTCTCTGGACGCGGTCTCTGTAAAATTGCCCACCTTCTGGACCACCCGGCCGCACATCTGGTTCCAGCAGGCAGAGGCCCAATTCAACCTGCGGGGCATCACAGTCGATGCCACCCGTTTCTATTACCTGGTGGGGGCCCTCGACCAGGACACGGTTGAAGAGGTCACAGACTTCCTCGCAGCCCCCCCGGCCACCGATAAATACCTCGGCCTTAAGGAGCTCCTGCTCCAAATTTATGGCCTAAGCAGGATGGAGCGTGCTGCCAGGGTCCTTCATATGGAGGGCCTAGGCGACCGACGGCCATCAAGCCTCCTAAAGGAGATGGTTGCTCTCCTGGATGGGCACACGCCGTGCCTATTATTTGAGTATACTTACCTCCATCTGCTGCCGGCCTACATCCATCTTCAGCTCATGGACGCCTCCTTCACCGACATCAGGGCCCTCGGTAGGCACGCCGACGCGCTGTGGATGGCGCGCCCTGCTGACGTCAACGCTCTGGCCGTCAGCAGACACGGGGACGCGCTGAGGACGACGCGCCCTGATGACGTCAACGTGCTGGCCGTCGGCAGGCGCACTGATGACGTCACCCTGGCAGCTCCCGATTTCCTCCGGTGGGGCGGGGGAGTTGTGGAAGGAGTGACAGCTCCAGCCCGACGGCCCGTAAGATCGCCCCCCGCGGCCGTGTCGGGTACTGCACCTGAAGTCCAGCGCCAGCAAGCTGCAAGTGCCACCAACAGGAGCCAGCAAGCTCCAAGTACCACCAACAGGAGACACTGGTGCTACTACCATCAGCGCTGGGGTGCTGCAGCACGACAATCCTCCCGCCGGTCCCTCGACCTGTTCCTCCACCTATGCCTCCGCCAGCCCCACGATCGGCTGACTTCCGCACGCGGGCCGGCACGGTCGTGCGCCCGCCGGTGCGTTTCGTGCCTCGGGTTCTGGGGGGGGGGGGGTCCTGTGGCGGTTCCCAAGGGTCGGGCCATCCTAACTATCGAACCCCTCGGCACGGGAGTGGTTTAGTCCGGAGGCGGCCCTTAACCAGAGGGTTTAAAGGCAGGGGTTTGGGTGCCATCTTTCTTTCCTGTGGACTTCCCTACAACCGGGAGGAACACAAATAAAAGGTGCCTCTCGAAATACCTGACTCCTCTCTTTCATTTCGAGGCCTACGCACCACACCAGAGAACATTAACACAAACTTTGAAAACACACTAAAAATAACAAAAAAGATGAAAAGACAGACAGGCCGTTGGCGAGGCTGCTATTGCTGATGGCGCCACCCGGTGATGAATCCCGATAAAATGATTTCTACGATGCATTTATAGAAGTTAGTATGAGTTGTCTTCAGCACAAATAACTAAAATGGAGGGTATTTCTTAAAGATTAACGTATTAGAAAACTTGGATGCACAAAGCTGCTCTTGTAGACAAGTCACTGAACATTCACTTGCAGTTGTAATACACATTTAGAAAGGTCTGTGGAACTTCATCTCATGAGGATTTTGATATAAAAGTCTTAGAGCCATTGTGGGAATTGTGGGAAGAACTGAGCTGTTCTTCCATTTTGTCTTCAACATGGGCGGCACTTCACTCTGTGGGAATCAAACTTTTGAACAAAGGAGGACTGGCTGAACTTTGTTGCTTTCCACCACAGTGAAGAATGCTCTGGAGGATGTTTGTGTTAAATTTTATTGTGTATTGTGTGTTTTTTTTAAGCTGGCAAATTAATTTCACTGCACTTTTGTGTGTACGTGACAAATAAAATTGACTTTGACTTTGACTGACTCTATGGGCCACCTTGTCCTGGCCTGTCTGGCAAAGGAGTCAAACGTTCAATGAACACAAAGCAGAACTCAAGGGTACACTGAGACTCCCTAATCTTCTCACATAGATAAGGAAGCATGTTTCTCTGTTGGAAGTTACTGAATGCTGGATCACAATGTAAACAAGTGTACGTGACTAACCTTGCTTCTATGCTATCAGAAATGATATAAAAATAACGCATGCTTTGTATTTCTTTTAGAACAGTGTCTTGCTTGACAGTTCTCCTTGTCTGACAAGTTATTGCTAATAAAGTAGCAACAGTTTGAAAGTCACTCACGTCTGTTGTAAAACTATTCCAACAGTTTGGAGGTTCCACTGAGATCGGTATTCTCTTCGACTGACTTGGATTCTTCAGAACAGAAGTCTAGTGACAGATAACTCAGCCGGCATATAGAAAAGGAAAGGGTTTTCCTTACATTGAGTCTTCTCTGCCACTCGTACCTGTTTGAATCCAGGTGAGCAAAGAGCACAGCCGAAGCTGGAATAAACACGAGTAACATTGTGTAAGTTACGTACCTGCCTGTGGGGATTTGTATCTCACACCAGGATTTATTATTTTGCATTGTGTATGTTACATGCCATGAACTGGGGATGGGGACTGGACATTGTGCCTTCCCCCATAGTGGTAACCATTGTGGGGGGATTATTTTTTTTGTGTGTAAGTAAACATGTTAGTCTCTGTCCAAGATGGCTGTCGGAAGGGAGAGTGTACGCTGGCGCGGTTTGACAGCCGCTGCTCTTTCTTCACATTGTGTTTTTGATTTTTTGTCTTTGGATCGAATTCTGTTTTTAATTTGTGTATTGGTGATGTCTTTATTATTTATTTTATTCCGATTATATGTTTTATTATTCTTGTTAATCTTTGTAAGGTGTCCTTGAGACTTTTGAAAGGCGCCCACAAATAAAATGTATTATTATTATTATTACCGGCATGGGTTTGATCACCACTAGGATTTGTTGTTCTGCATTGTGCATAATTCAGAGTCTAAGAGTAACTATGGAACTGAGAGTGTAAAAGATATAGAGAAATGGTCATAATGGACCAATGAGAAGCAGAAAATTGAAATAATACATTGTGTAAGCTATGTGAAATAGAGGGGCCCCAGGTTAACTGCTATAAACATGTGTATATACAGAAATCGCGGAAATCAGAATCTCAAGGAAAATCACAAATCCATGGCCATGGTCACATTCCATCCCCTTATTCTCCTCCATCAACAGAACGGGTGATGATTTTAAAAAATGAAACTAAAACATGTGACGAGGACAGTGACTGTGATGATTGGGCTCCCAAATACCCACCACCACCTGATGTTGCTCCTCCATCTGCTCCTCAATTGGAACAAGAGGTACTACTACCCCTCATAGAGAGCACACAACAAGCTGCAGTATCAGATTCCTCCACCTCCTCACGGGGGCCAACTACACATAGTAAAAAGATTATGAGTAGTAAGGTAGCCCAAGCTCGACCCGATACACAGGCATCCATGCAAGCCTTTCCAAGTCCCCAAGGAGATCCGGTTACAGTCTACAGACCCTGGACACCCCTTGAGCTGAAAGCCCTAATTCAAGGCATGCCTAAACCCAAAGATGATATTGAGGAATTCATTCGTCAATTAGATTTATTGGACAAATGGTATAAACCAACAAAAAGTGATGTTGATGTGGCTCTTGATGCAATGCTTGATTCAACTAAATGGAAAACTATTCAAACAAAATATAATTGGGAAGATATTGCAGGTTTTTTTACTCTTTTGAAATCTGTGTTAGGTGAATATTATCCAGTTGTAATAGACTGGGGAAAGATTTATCATATTGTTCAGAAGCCAGACGAGGATTTGTGGAATTATATTGATTATGTCCATACTGCCTTTGTAAAATATTCTGGATTACAACCAGAAGCAGGCAGTTCTGCTTTCGTCAGCACTTTGTACAAGGGTTGCAACCTCGTCTAAAACAAATGTTCTGTGTATCTTGCGTAGAATGGGAAAGGAAATAAATGCACGATATTCTGTCTATTTTACAACATCATCAGCGCCAGAATGAACAACGGCAGCAGAGAATGAATGAGAAACCATTCTGTCTGTACTGCGACACTTCCTACACCAACCAGGGACTACACTAAACATTCCAATGCTTACATTGTAATGTCAGACCGCACCCTTTTAACAGCTATAAACATATGTATGAACAGAAATCGCAAAAATCGAATTCAATGTTAAATGTTGCCGGCCTCACTGGACAGTCTCTCCATGCCACTATCAGAAAAAGTCTCATATGACATCCAAAGCAGAAAGGGTGACCACCAGTTCCTCATTGCAGAAGATGCACCAGTTAATCTTTTGGGAAGAGACCTACTTTGCAAGCTAGGATGCACCATTATATGTTTTCCTACTGGAATGACTCTTCAAATTCCCGTATCACAGTACAGTCACATTACGGCTCTTTTAGAATCAGAAAGAGAGCAAGGAGCCTAAGTCTGGTGTTGGAAAATATTGGAAATGGAAACATTGCACCCCATTAAACCCTTTATGTTAACAAAGGATACAAGATCAAAGGTTTGGGACCTATGGTGTTGCGACTTTCCAAGAATTTGTTTATAAAGGACTCTGAAGTAATGGGGGAAAAGCTCGCTACTCTGGACATAAACGCTTTCCAATTAAATATTCGATCCATTGATTGTGAATCTGTGTTTGAGCACAGTCTCTAACAAAACATTCACTTCAAATTACATTGAATGAATGAATAAGTTTATTGGCCAAGTATGTACTCATACAAGGAATTTGCCTTAGTGCTCCGCTTGCAAGTAACAACACGACATCTAGTAACAATTAAGAATGACACATAAAACATTATACATTAATAATAAATCATTATAGTTTAAACATGTGAATGAAATAAAATACCAGAGAAAAAGGAGGCTACAGATTTTTGGCTGTTGAGTAGAACTACTACTCGTGGAAAAAAAGCAGTTTTTATGTCTGGCTGCGGCAGCTTTGACAGTCTGGAGTCGCCTTCCAGCGGGAAGTGATTCAAAGAGTTTGTGGCCAGGGTGAGAGGGATCAGAGATGATCTTACCCGCTTGCTTCCTGGCCCTTGCAGTGTACAGTTCGTCAATGGAGGGAAGGTTGCAGCCAACAACCTTCTCAACTGATTGGATGATTCGCTGCAGCCTCCAGGTGTCGTGCTTGGTGGCTGAGCCAAATCAGACCATGATGGAGAAGGTGAGGACAGACTCTACGATGGCCGTATAGAATTGGACCATCATTGCCAGTGGCAGATTGTGCTTCCTCAGCTGCCGCAGGAAGTACATCCTCTGTTGGGCCTATTTGACTGTGGAGTCGCTGGTGGCCTCCCATTTCAAGTCCTTGGAGATGATGGTTCCCAGGATGTGACGGGAAGATATGACAGTTGAAGTACCAGCCCACACAGTTGGCGACAAACTTCAGCCAAACCTTTTAAGGTCACTGAGCATCTGAGACTGACAGCCTTACCCTTTTAGCCACTAAAGGTCACAAAGTTTCTGAGGTTTGCCAGACTACTGTAACATATCTTGGCCATGTACTCTCAGAGGGATCAAGATTAACTTTACATCAGAGGGTCACAGCCATTCTTAAAATTCCTAAACCCATATTGAAGAAAGAAGTGCAGTTCTTGCGGATGGTGGGATACTGTAGGCGGTGGATTGCCAGCTATGCAGAACTTACCCGCACCTTCAGAGCTTAGTTTTGGCAGAAACACCAGTGCCTTGTATGGACCGACAGCACAAACGCAACCTTTGACACACTAAAGTCCACGTTAGCATCTGCTCCTACACTCTGCTTGCTGGGTTACACAAAGCCATTCCATCTCTTCGTTACTGAGAACCAGCAGCAATCAGTCCCAACTCAACACCATGGTAACAGATTTCGACCTATCCACCTATTACAGCATGCAACTTGTTCCTGTGGCGTGCGGCCTCCCACAATGCCTGAAGCCTGTTGCCGCCACATATCACCCTGTTGTTACATCCCAAGCATTAACACTCGGACATCCCACAGTATTTCATGTACCACACTCAGTGGCTTCATTACTCACCCGAGCTGCAACCCAGCATCTCACAGCAGCCAGAGCATCACATTATGAGACAGCCCTCCTTACAGACCCAGCACTCAACATTGTGTGCTGTGCCACACTGAACCCCTCAACTCTACTTCCCGCTGAGCAAGATGGTGAACCACATGATTGCAATCTTGTTACTAGACTCGAGTGGACCTTGTAGACTATCCACTCGCAAATCCAGAACAACCTCCAGTCCCACACTTGAATCAGCAGCAATACCTTCTGACTGCTCTGCTCAACTAGCCCTCACCCATGCATGTATTCTAGCCAAATCTAACACCGTTAACATTTACACAGATTCCTGCTATGCCTTTGGAGTTGTTGATGATTTTGGGAAATTATGTGAATTTAGCATCTTCCGGTACCCCTATAAGACACCAAATAATGATCCGTAACCTTTAGAAAGCTATTTTATTGCCCGCGGCTGTTGCAGCAATGAAATGTTCCACACACACTAAGGGTCAGGATGACATCTCTTCAGGCAATGCCCGAGCTGATGTTGCAGCCCGAGCAGCAGCCACCCTCAAAATTACAACAGTAATCCCCCAATGTCTGGAAATTTGTGATTCTCTAGACCCCTCTATTAATGAAATAAAATAAATACAGCTACTGCCGATGTTTCTGAGTGTCAATTGTGGATCTTTAGTTCTCCTGTAACGGCCGCACAGTTGCCCCTAAGCAACTCCTACCCTGGTCGGCACATGTGTGGCATTACTTCACACATGCTGCCAAAGGAGGGATGAATGGTATTATTCAAGCAACCAGGTATGCACCGGGTTTTGCTGCTTTTGCTGAGTTACTCCAGCTGTTTGTGTCTATCCTGGCAAGTGATTGGTGGATAAGGCGGGTAGGAAGAAACTGCAGATGCTGGTTTATAGCGAAGATGGACACAAAATGCTAGAGTAACTCAGCGGGCCAGGCAGCATCTCTGGAGAAAAAGAATAGGTGACATTTCATGTCGAGACCCTTCCTCAGACTGAGAGTTAGATGTATTGTATCCACTGTGAATGAAGATAGGATCTTCCTGGCGTACAGCAGAGTAACACTGTCTGGTGCATTTATCATCAGTGTCTTTGGAGAGCAGCTGTTTACTTTAAATACAATAATTGTAAAATTGCATATCTCTGATAATGTTCGAAGCATAACATTTTATTTCAAATGTTGTTTCACTTAACTAAATGTTTTTAACTTTTTAACATCTAATACAATTAATGCTTAACTCCCAGACAGAATGGTACTTTAGATTGCTTGATAGTACTCTATCTGTGGAATTCAAGCATGCAGTTCATAATTGAATGCTTCCGTGAAGTTGATGCTCTCTGCACGTGGAACCCTTCTCATTCTCTGCAAAATGCTCATTTAGCAAAGCAGTTACACTCAAAAGATTTTCCACTTTAAACGAAATGGAATGAGTGTCTAGAACAAAACAGGCAGGACCTCATCAGAGTTACCTAATGAAATGTCAACTCCAGTCATTGTTATTGTGTGAGGCAGAATATAATGATACATTGAATGAGATATTAAACATGAAAAAATGTAATAATACAGTGTTGCCGGTTTTTAACTCGTTACAATTACTGAACAGAAACATTATGCAAGGTGACATCTTGATGAGCTGCATAACTTATTTTAATTTACCTGCAGTTTGTTTGAAATTGAATTGTAAAGTTCACCAAAGCATATGCTGAGTTATTTTTGCAGAGGCCTTGTCATTCTGCCATTATCCACTGCAAAAAGTCATATTGTGTTTCATCACCTGAATAAAATAGTGTTGGAATGAAGTACGCTTTTAACCTGTACCCTGAATCTGGCTTTGACGTGGGGCCCAGTAGCCCTCTTAAATATGCCTCAGACAGGAACAGACACAAAGAACATCTCGAAGAACAGTAGTAAGTTTTTCGAACAAGTCGGTTTATTCGAGGCCTGAAATGTACGCACTAAACACTCTGAGAGAACCCAAAGTGTTTCAAAGTCTCACTACACCGACAGCATTTTTATTTTCTTATGACTCAATGGTTACAATAGGTATTTACATCTTTTAAATAATTCATCATTGATCAATCTATGCAGTCATTCATGTTTGTCTTTCCCCAGAGTTATCTTTAACCTTCTGTCCCCTGTTATTAAAAAAAAAAAACACTTCCATTTGTCAAACAAATGGGTGAAATTATCAGTTTTGTTGCTCTCAGTTTAGTTTACAACCCCTAATGTTTATTTCAACTTAGCTATGTTGTGGAATCCAAATACCATGATAAATCTATTTATTGCCTCTCCTAAAATCCTTGAGTTCTCTTCATGATGTTGGCCTTTTTCACATCATGCTTCCCCGGTATGTAAGATCTTGGGTTAAACATATTACTAACTATTCATCTTCCCTATAATTTTCAGAATTTCCAATAGCAATATTTATTGAGCAAACCACAAAGTGCTGGAGGAACTCAGTGGGTCTGGAAGCACCTGTAGAGAGAATTGACAGGCAATATATTGAGTCGGGATTCTTATTCAGACTGGTACTATAGTTGTGCATCAGCAGACTAAAAAAGGGTCCCAACGCGAAACATCACCATCCATTCTCTCCACAGATGCTGCTTTACCTATTGAGTTCCTCCAGCACTTTGTGTTTTGCTCAAGATTACAGCTTCTGTGTGTATAGTAATAATTATTCAAACTCTTTCCAAATGCCTCAAATTTATTAGGCATTTTAAGGTTGTTTTTTTTTTACACATTTTTTTTCTGTGTAAAAAATGCACAGTTTTTTAATTGTGCATTTACACAATTAACCCTTGTGAAAATGCAGAAACCTTTTTGAATCCAAACACTTATTTTAACATAAGTAGAACATATTACACATATTTATCAGGTCAAGAAACATATTTGGAGAGATAATGAATGTTACAAATCAGATTATAAAGACATTTCAGCAGAATAAGCTATCAATCCTACTCCCTGTAAGAAAGAACTGCAGATGCTGGTAAAAATGGAAGGTAAGCACAAAATGCTGGAGTAACTCAGCGGGACAGGCAGCATCTCTGGAGAGAAGTAATGGGCGACGTTTCGGGTTGAGACCTTTCTTCATTATAGGACCAGGAAGGTTCTGCTGCAGTTGTACAGGGTCTTGGTGAGACCATACCTGGAGTATTGTGTACAGTTTTGGTCTCCTAATCTGAGGAAATACATTCTTGCCATAGAGGGAGTACAGAGAAGGTTCACCAGACTGATTTCTGGGATGTCAGGGCTTTCATATGAAGAAAGACTGGATAGACTTGGCTTGTACTCACTAGATTTTAGAAGATTGAGGGGGGATCTTATAGAAACTTACAAAATTCTTAAGGGGTTGGACAGGCTAGATGCAGGAAGATTGTTCCCGATGTTGGGGAAGTCCAGAACAAGGGGTCACAGTTTAAGGATAAGGGGGAAATCTTTTAGGACTGAGATGAGGAAAACATTTTTCACACAGAGAGTGTTGAATCTCTGGAATTCTCTGCCACAGAAGGTAGTTGAGGCCAGTTCATTGGCTATATTTAGATGTGGCCCTTGTGGCTAAAGGGATCAGGAGGTATGGAGAGAAGGCAGGTACAGGATACTGAGTTGGATGATCAGCCATGATCATATTGAATGGCGGTGCAGGCTCGAAAGGCCTACTCCTGCACCTATTTTCTATGTTTCTATGTTTTTATGTTTCAGACTGATGTCAGGGGAGGGGGTGGGGCAAATATAGAATGGAGGTGGAGACAGTAAGACTGGTTGGGGAACTGGGAAGGGGAAGGGGAGGGAGGGAGAAAGCAAGAGCTATCTGAAGTTAGAGAAGTCAATGTTCATACCGCTGGGGTGTAAACTACCCAAGCGAAATATGAGTTGCTGTTCCTCCAATTTGCGCTGGGCCTCACTCTGACAATGGAGGAGGCCCAGGATAGAAAGGTCAGATTGGGAATGGGAGGAGGAGTTGAAGTGCTGAGCCACCGGGAGATCAGGTAGGTTAAGATGCACTGATTGGAGGTGTTCAGTGAAACAATTCTACTTTCTTGCTCAATATTGTACACAAGTAGATACAAAATGCTGGAGTAACTGGCGGCGCCTAATGGCAGCGGCTCGACTACAGTCCGTCTGTCTTTTTAAAAATATTTGTCTCGTTAAATGTATGTCTTGACTCTAGTTTTTATTATTTTTTTAGCTGTGTATATGTGGGGGGAGGGGGGGGGGGGGTGGGGGAAACCGTTTAAACTCTTCCTGTACGGGGACCCGACTTTATCCCTGTCGGGTATCTGATGTCGTTGGGCCTGACGTCGTGCAGCCGGCGGCGGCCTCCTGCCGGGACCAGCCTGTGAGCTCCTGTGGACCTGCCATCGTGGAGCTGGCCATCTTCGGAACGGGAAGAGCTGTGGTGGCGCGCAGCTGCGACTTGACTTCGGAGCTTCGGAGGCTCCGGCCGCTGGCCTGTGGACAGGAACATCGGGAGCTCTCAGGTCACTTGTGGGAGACTGCTTTTTGGAGCTCCCGCAACGGCAACTTCTCCCGCTGGAATCACGGGGTTTAGAGGACTCAGAGCGGGGCCTAACATCGCCTGGTGTGGCTTAATGGCCGTGGGACTTACCATAGCCCGCCGGGGGTTTAACATCGGGAGCCACAGTCACCTCGATGTTGCAGTTGGACTGCTGGACTGCGTGAGAAGAACAAAGGGAAGAGATAAGACTTTTGCCTTCCATCACAGTGAGGAGGTGTTGGAGATTCACTGTGATGGATGTTTGTGTAAACTGTGTTAAGTGTGGGTCTTGTAGAAAATGCAATTTCTTTCAAACCAAGCTGTTTGAATGACAATAAAAGGCATTTTACTTCGGTCACATGAGTGACTACGTGAAGACCCCGTCCAGCATGAATGCGCGGCATATCGTCTCTCGCATTGCGCAAACGACAGGCTGTTGTAGCGCTGCTTCCAACAGCTCGGACCTGAAGGTAAGTTTTTTAACTTTTTCAGGTCTCTTTTTTACTGCAGGAAGCGTTCAGAGCTCCTGTTGGAGGTCCGAGGTCGGAACCCCAGCGTCACCCGGCTACCTTCTACAGGGACCGCTGAGGGGGGAGGGGAGGGGGGGGGGGGGGGGGGGATATCCGAAGCCGACCACAGAATCGCGGGGAAGCCCTTTATCAGGGACCGAGGGGATATCTGAAGCCGACCACAGAATCGCGAGGAAACCCCGTTTACTAAGCCACGCTGGGTCAGGGGAAGCCCAAAACCGAGGGAGCATTCAAAGGGGAAATCCCGGCTCCCGACACCGCAAGGATCCCTGCTACAAGGTTTCATAAATGCTGCTGCACCCGCTGAGTTTCGCCAGCATTTTAGGTCCCAACTACAAGTAGCAATGTTACAAAATTTTGAGATTTTAAAAATCAAGTCTGTAATTTATCCCATCAGATAAAGCATAAAAATAAGTTTAATTTGACACCTAATTCACTTTCATATCTCAAGTATTTAAAAAGTTATGGCCATTTTCATACTCGGAAATGAGCATCTTGTTCCCTATTGATTTTCTATGGACATAACAAAAAAGTTGTGATCGTGAACAGTCAAAAGCCCATAACTTTCTTAAAAATTAAGAGAACTGAATGAAATTTTCAGTTATCATAGATTGAAGCATTCTGAAACAAATATAAAATAATCTTACTTGGATGACCTGAAATTAAAGCATATAATTAGTTTGTTACCTAATTGTAGCTAATTTCAGACTTCAATTACTAGATCTAAACATCTATCCATTTCTTAATAAATGATTAACATTTTTTAAATAGCCTAAATGTCCAAATAATATTCACAAATAATTCACAATAAAACATGATTTTTAAATCTCATTTACATTAATTTATAGGCCAAATGGAAGGATAAATTCTGTGTTCAATTGCTGTAAATAAATGGCCATTTAAATCAGCTTTCCAGTGGGTCCCTGTGGAACGCGCTGGTTTAGAACGTTCACATTGCGGTAGATTTGTGCCCCCAAATGCCCAGAAAAATACTGCGGGATATAATGGGCCCAAAATGAGCTACTCGCAATATTAAACTTTGTATAAAGGGATCTTAAGAAGCCCTTTTTAATGTAAAAATATACAGCCTACCTTCAGTTATTTGTTCTATGAGACTCTGCGGTTGCTGACGGTCGTGGGTTTAGAGATTGATTTTTAAACTACTATAACTATTATACGAGGCCTTTAAAACTAATAATAGCTTTTGCGACGGGGTCTTCCAGCGATTTTTCGTTAATAATTAACTAGGCTGAACATCTTCGATTTGAACAGCCTAGAGAAAATCGCGTTTTAAACCCGCCCCCTCTAAACGGCGCCAACATCGCGCACACCCGCAGCGACAGATTTTCAGCGACGCTTCAGGTAGGCTTTGCAACATACCTACTACAAGGGCCGTGGGGAATGCCGACCGCAGGAAGAAGCCTGGCTGCGGGGAGCACGGAACCTCAGAAGCCTGCAGGTAACCTGCCTTCCGGGACCAGGGGAAGACTGCAGAAACCCGACTTCAGAGACCACGGGAAAACCATGGGTAACCCAGCTTCAGGGACTGTGGGAAGTCCACAAATAACCCAGCTTCAAGGACCGTGGGAAGACTGGGGATAACCCAGCCTCGTGGACTGTGGGAAAACCGCGGATAACCTAGTTCCAGGGATCGCGGGAAGACTGCGGATAACCAAGCTACAGGGACCTTGCGAAGAACACGAGCCGAACCGTGCTTGGGGGAAACCTCAGCTACAGGGACCTTGCGAAGAACACGGGCCGAACCGTGCTTGGGGGAAACCTCAGCTACGGGAACCGTGCAAAAGCTGCGGGTAGATCCGTGCGTGGGGGAAACCTCAGCCACGGGGACCGTGTGGAAGACCACGGGTAGATCTGTGCTTAGGGGACACCCCAGCTACGGGGACCACGTGGAAGACATGGCTAGGACTGCAGAAGAGCGGGTAGCCGGCGGCAAATTCAGACTCCGGCTGCCCGAGGAGGGTAAGAGCTAAAACAGGAGACTGAAAGGCCTAGACTGAAGTCAGGCCAGGAGGGTTCATCCTCGGACGTTTTACCCATCCTAATTGGCCAGGGAGGGCCATATCAGTGCAGGTCTCCTCAAGAGCCCGTGGCAGCACCCTTTTTCAGGGCTGCCTGCAAAGATGAGTGCGAGGAGTCAGTTGGCAACTGACTCTGAATTCGAAGCATGTCCGAAGAACAGCACCTGGAAAGACATGGGTCCACATACACCAGCAACACTATGACCCAATCAAGGATGGAAATCAAACACACATCGGGGGGTCTTTTGGGCTTACCATAAAGCCACCGGTAGCCATGACGGTAGGTGGGTCTGGATTCTTCCGAAACGTGGGGTTGTGGACCATTTACAAGAAGGTTGGAAGAGATAGTTTATACTGCACAGTACAAGTGAGACAGTCTAGGAATATGGCTGGAGTTGCCTCTTTAGGCAGATTCGCTATTATGACAAATGAGGCCTGTTTATTATCAACAAGCCCAACTCGCATGTGCAGTATAGACATTGAAAATTCATGACTATTAATTCCCATGGGGTCAGCTTCTTTCACAGGGCACCGGAAATATCTGAAATTTAACTGGATGGGGCAATGATACAGTTAAAACATTGCAAAATAGGCTAACTTCAGTTCCCAGGTTATTTACAAAATTAGTGCTTCGGCTGCTCAGAGTTTTAAAAATATTGTTAAGAACTATCTGGATGAGATTAAACGCTGTATTTTGCTAAGTTAGCTGTATCAGCCACAAAACCCATTTCAGAAATTGGGTTCTCATCTGTCCAGATACATTTAAATTGATACCAACTGAAGTTATTGATGATTGGGATTACGTTTAACTCTATTTAATTGTCTGGGATTCCGCCCTGAGGTAAGGGATTGGAATTAATTGAAGCCCGTAACAATACTGATCAAGCAACATTCTGTTCATCAAGTATAATTGGCTTACAGCTGTGCTATTTAGGCCTTTGCACAATCAGAACTATACAGCATGCAAAAGAAGTAAGCACTCAAGTACCATGTGGTCATTGTTACCAGCTCTATGCTATTCCAATAAATCAGTAAATCTTTAATTAAATTACAAACTGATGCTCTTGTTCAGGATGAGAAATTGCTCATGCCATCTAGTTACAGATGTGGATGGTAGAGTTACCAATTCCTCAGTTACATGGTATCAACTACCTATAGACACTGGGTGCATTCTGGGGATTAAAGGTTTATGCGAATATGCCTATCTGCATGCTCTAGTCCAAGTTGATACACTTCGGTGGTGGCAAATGTCTGTTTACATTGGTGCAAACAAGTCAAAATATCCGGTGATAGTTTACCCAAAACTCATTACAATATGGGTGTTGGATCACAAAATATTAAAATACATTGTGAGCATTAAAAACCAAGAAACTTGCATCCAGGCTCAATCACCAGTGGAAAATATGTGGCATATCGGTAGCGTCCGTTACATTCTAGCTACACTAAGGAGGAATGTTCTTTTATGTTTTCCTCCATTTCTGCCTCAACAGACGGGTTTGCAAAATTCAGCAAGTTCCCGCCTCCGGCATTTTTATAGTGGCTGCCGGGCTTAGCCAGCCATGGTTCCCACTGATGTGGGGAATGATAGAACCATATATGGTTATTCTACACACAAGCATTGGTCTAGCCGTGACGCAGGAAACCATCCTCAGCATGATATAATCAATTCTTTGTATTTCAGAGACTGAGAAGACCGTTCCTGCATCTGGGGTTGTTAAACCAACCACGAACGTGCTCGCTGCAGATCGCAGGGATAGCACCAAAAAATATCAATATTTCCTCATAAGGAGATGGGAGGTATTAGTTTTACAATTATATTACATATTCGGCACGGATGACTGACGTCTTGTAGTTCAGGCTCATATGAGGGCTTGACAAATCATGATGTCTTAAGTGCCATCTACCATACCTAAGTGCTTCATCATACTGGCTGAAAGGAGTAGAATCCACTCTGGGGGGTCATCCTCTGAGCTCTAGATTATGAAGAAAATCTGCAACTCGGAAACTCCCAGGCCTAGGGACGCAGAGATATGGGGTGTTAACGTTGTGCTACGTCGCTTCGCTGAAGGGCTCCAGCTACATCCCTGTCCTTGGACTAACTCACTTATAAGTGGTTATGCTCATAGGTCTGCATGCAGCACTACGGGTCTAGTCATTACATAAACATTGACTGGATAGGATGATTATATCTGCATACTAAATAACACTTATGTTATGACTTAGTCAAGCAGTATAGACCAGGGGCACCAGATCTCAAACTAGATGTTCACATATCCCATGAACCTTCGATTGTGTATGGTCACACATCTACACCAGAATGTTAGATCACTAGAGCCTAGAGACTCTGAACTAGCAATATTGTTAGTTACATCTACCCTCAAAAGAAGGTATCACTACAGACCATCTTCAGGTGGTTATGGGTCTGGCTTATACAGGAGTAAATACTGACATTTTAAATCACTCCACCAAGGCTGTAACAACCTCAGCAGCAGGGTTATGGAAGTTAGCGGGACCACATCCTAGCGGTTGCAGGATGGTCAATCTAGCAATTTTTCACACATTTAGTACTAACCCATTGTCAGATGGGAGGGTATTTACGAACTCTATGTTAAGTTCTGTTCATAGTTCCTCCCGGGTAAGGGAGGTTACTATTGTCATTATTCATGTCTGAATATGATAACATAGTTCCTCCCCTGGTCAACTAAGGCAGTGAGTGAAGCATGGACTCGTTCCACGGCATGAAATCACAGATCTTTAAAATCTTCACGTAGTCACTCACGTGACTCCGAAGTAAAATAGTAAGATTAAACGAGAACTTACCAGTTTGAAGTTTGATCTTTATTTTATGAGGAGTTACGATGAGGGATTACGTGCCCTCCGTTCCCGCCCTCTTTCATAAAGGTCAACTGGTATTCTAGTGCTTCTTATCTTACTATGTTTATTTCATCTACTGTTGTCTGTGACTTCACACCGCTGCTTTGAAGAATGTCGCGCATGCGTGCTGGACGGGGTCTTCACGTAATCCCTCATCGTAACTCCTCATAAAATAAAGATCAAACTTCAAACTGGTAAGATCTCATTTAATCTTACTATTCTATTCTATTCTATTCTAACTGGTCAGGCAGCAACTCTGGTGAAAATGAATAGGTGATGTTTCTGGTCGAGATCCTTATTCAGACTGAGAGACAAAGGAGAAGGAAACTGGAGGTATGAGGTATAACAGGAGATATGACCTACAACAACAGAGTGAAAGGTATGCAAGGAACAAATCAAGAACAACAAGGATGATCAAGGAAAGGTGGAGCACAATGGTCCATTGTTGGTTGTGCAAGAGGCGATATTCTGGTGAAGCTTTGTCATGGCTTATATTGGATAGACTTTGAACACCCCTTTTATTCTGGTACGATTATTTGCTAAACCCAGCAAAGCACGAGTTGTGGATGTAACCCAGAACATCACACAGACCAGACTCCCTACCATTGACACCATCTACACTTCACACCATCTCAGGAAAGCAGCCAACATAATCAACAACCCTGATGTCACAAGGGTGTTGCCAGGACAAGGAGGTCTGAGCTTTAGGGAGAGGTTGAGAAGGCTGGGACCCTATTCCTTGGAGCGCAGGAGGATGAGGGATGATCTTATAGAGGTGTATAAAATCATGAGAGGAATAGATTGTACAGAGGCACAGAGTCTCTCGCCCCGAGTAGGTGAATCAACTACTCTGAGGACATAGTACTCTGAGGAATAGGTGAAAGGGAAAAGATTTAATAGGAATCTGAGGGGTAACTATTTCACACAAAGGGTGGTGTGTGTATGGAACGAACTGCCAGAGGAGGTCGTTGAGGCAGGGATTATCCCAACAGTTAAGAAGCAGTTAGATAGGTACATGGATAGGACCGATTTGGAGGGATATGGACCAAAAGCTGGCAGGTGGGACCAGTGTAGTTGGGACATGTTGGCTGATATGGGCAAGTTGGGCTGAAGGTCCCGTTTCCACACAGTATCACTCTAAGAGTCTATGACTATGAGCTTTTCCATCCGAGTCATTCCTTTTTCTCATGTTCTCTCAGGCAGGAGGAAAAGGAGCTTGAAATGTCATTAGAAACGGGAATAGTGCCGGAGGATTGGCGTACTGCGCATGTTGTTCCATTGTTTAAAAAGGGGTCTAAGAGTAAACCTAGCAATTATAGACCTGTTAGTTTGACATCAGTGGTGGGCAAATTAATGGAAAGGATACTTAGAGATAATATATATAAGCATCTAGATAAACAGGGTCTGATTAGGAACAGTCAACATGGATTAGTGCCTGGAAGGTCATGTTTGACTAATCTTCTTGAATTTTTTGAAGAGGTTACTCGGGAAATTGATGAGGGTAAAGCAGTGGATGTTGTATATATGGACTTCAGTAAGGCCTTTGACAAGGTTCCTCATGGAAGGTTGGTTAAGAAGGTTCAATGGTTGGGTATTAATGGTGGAGTAGCAAGATGGATTCAACAGTGGCTGAATGGGAGATGCCAGAGAGTAATGGTGGATGGTTGTTGGACAGGTTGGTGGCCAGTGACTAGTGGGGTGCCACAGGGATCTGTGTTGGGTCCACTGTTGTTTGTCATGTACATCAATGATCTGGATGATGGTGTGGTAAATTGGATTAGTAAGTATGCAGATGATACTAAGATAGGTGGTGTTGTGGATAATGAAGTAGATTTTCAAAGTCTACAGAGAGATTTATGCCAGTTGGAAGAGTGGACTGAAAGATGGCAGATGGAGTTTAATGCTGATAAGTGTGAGGTGCTACATCTTGGCAGGACAAATCAAAATAGGACGTACATGGTAAATGGTAGGGAATTGAAGAATGCAGGTGAACAGAGGGATCTGGGAATAACTGTGCACAGTTCCCTGAAAGTGGAATCTCATGTAGATAGGGTGGTAAAGAAAGCTTTTGGTGTGCTGGCCTTTATAAATCAGAGCATTGAGTATAGAAGTTGGGTTGTAATGTTAAAATTGTACAAGGCATTGGTGAGGCCAATTCTGGAGTATGGTGTACAATTTTGGTCGCCTAATTATAGGAAGGATGTCAACAAAATGGAGAGCGTACAGAGGAGATTTATTAGAATGTTGCCTGGATTTCAGCAACTAAGTTACAGAGAAAGGTTGAACAAGTTAGGGCTTTATTCTTTGGAGCGCAGAAGGTTAAGGGGGGACTTGATAGAGGTCTTTAAAATGATGAGAGGGATAGACAGAGTTGACGTGGATAAGCTTTTCCCACTGAGAGTAGGGAAGATTCAAACAAGGGGACATGACTTGAGAATTAAGGGACAGAAGTTTAGGGGTAACATGAGGGGGAACTTCTTTACTCAGAGAGTGGTGGCTGTGTGGAATGAGCTTCCAGTGAAGGTGGTGGAGGCAGGTTCGTTTTTATCATTTAAAAATAAATTGGATAGTTATATGGACGGGAAAGGAATGGAGGGTTATGGTCTGAGCGCAGGTATATGGGACTAGGGGAGAACACGTGTTCGACACGGACTAGAAGGGTCGAGATGGCCTGTTTCCGTGCTGTAATTGTTATATGGTTATATGGTTATATGAAAGCGCGCACCACCACAGACTCAGAAAAAACAGCTTCTTCACATCTGTTATTAGGTTTCTGAATCATCTTTCCATAAATGAGGGCAATATTCCAATTCTCCAAAATAATCCATTGCATTGGGCTTTTTCTCTGGAGCAGGTGAGAACGTGGCCCCAAGAACCTATACTAACCATCCGTTAACACCAGTTTTATGATATTCCACTTCCTGCACTTCGGAGCCAATTTACAGAGGCCAATTAACCTGCAAACCCACACGTTCTTGAGATATGGGAGGAACCTGGAGCACCCGGCAGAAATCCACACGGTCACAGGGAGAACCTGCAAACTGCACACAGAAGGTACTCCATACGGAGAGGTCATGATCAAGCCTGGCTCACTGGTGCTGTGAGGCAGCAACTCTACCTACTGTATTCATTTCACTTGCAGTTTATGTGCAATGTGACGAATAAACCCGTATTGTATTGTATTGTATTGTACTGTACCATTGTCCTGCCATTTTAAGTCAAAGAACCTGCATTAAAATAGGTTTATGGACCTGAAGAATTAACACTTTCTCTTTCCACAGATGTTGCCTGACCTGCTTATTTTCTTGTTTGCAGTAACACTATCTACCACATACATTGAGATCAATATTAAATCTCCAGTGGTAGTTAGCTTTATCTTCTGAAGTATTTTCCCCATTCTTCTTGCAACCTCTTTCATCCATGAACTCCCTTGATTCAGCATAGCATCGTGTATAGGAGAAAGAAGATCAGAACATTGGAAATAAATGCTTGGCTTTTGGAAGCCCTTGGAGAGCGCAAATAAATATGTGCATTTCATAGAACACTCAAGCCCCAAGGGATGCAATCCCCGCTCTTCAGTGAAAAGTTCACCATCTGTGATGGAAACATGGTAATGGAGTCAGGAACTAAACTAACAAGAGCTTCTATCAGGACACTGCTGAAGTAATGAGAACTGACCTAGCAGAATTAGTTTGTGATTGAAGATCAATGAACAATCACTGTGATATCATTTTCTTAATAACGTTGCTTCCAATAAGCAGCTGATGATTAGATTGTATTTTATCAGACACACAGGACAGATTCCCACTAGTCTCAATATCTAGGATTACATCAATGATTTAGCTGAAGGGATTAAAAGTAACGTTAGCAAATTTGCAGATGACACAGAGCTGGGTGGCAGTGTGCACTTTGCGGAGGATGCTATGAGAATGCAGGGTGACTTAGACAGGTTGGATGACTGGGAAGATGCATGGCAGATGCAGTTTAATGTGGGTATGTGAGGTTATCCACTTTGGTAGCAAAAAGAGTAAGGCAGATTATTATCTAAATGGTGTCAAGTTGGGAAAAGGGGAAGTACAATGGGATCTGGGGGTCCTTGTTCATCAGTCAATGAAAGTAAGCATGCAGGTACAGCAGGCAGTGAAGAAAGCATGTTGGCATTCATAACAAGAGCAGTGGAGTATAGGAGCAAGGAAGTCCTTCTGCAGTTGTATAGGTCCCTAGTGAGACCACACCTGGAGTATTGTGTGCAGTTTTGGTCCCCTAATTTGAGGAAGGACATGCTTGCTATTGAGGGACTGCAGCGTAGGATCACAAGGTTAATTCCCTGGATGGCGGAACTGTCATATGCTGAGAGAATGGAGCGGCTGGGCTTGTATACTCGGGAGTTTAGAAGGATGAGAGGGAATCTTATTGAAACATATAAGATTATTAAGGGTTTGGACACGCTAGAGGCAGGTAACATGTTCCTGATGTTGGGGGAGTTCAGAACCAGGGGCCACAGTTTAAGAATAAGGGGTAAGCCATTTAGAACGGCGATGAGGAAACACTTTTTCACACAGAGAGTTGTGAGTCTGTGGAATTCTCTGCCACAGAGGGTGGTGGAGGCCGGTACTCTGGATACTTTCAAGAGAGAGCTAGATAGGGCTCTTAAAGATAGCGGAGTCAGGTTATATGGGGAGTAGGCAGGAACGGGGTACTGATTGTGGATGATCAGCCATGATTACATTGAATGGCAGTGGCCTACTCCTGCACCTATTGTCTATTGTCTATTGTCTATAGGTAAAGACGTAGGCCTAATGCAACTGCCTGGACCTACCTGATCTCCCAGTTGCCAAACACTTTAATTCCCTTACCCATTCCCACACTGACCTTTCTGCCCTGGGCCTCCTCCATTGACAGAGTGAGGCTAAATACAAATTGGAGGAACAGCACCTCATAATTCACTTGAGCATCTTTCAGATTGATTTCAATCACTTCCAGCAACATTTGCATTCCCTCTCTCTCCATCCCTTCCACACCCTAGTTGTGGTATTAGTCTCAATGTCGGCCTGGTGAGTTTCATTGTCGGTAACACATTTTCACCTAGCCCACAGCTAATGGCCTTTTTCCTTTATCATCATTACATTTTTGCATATCTTTCATTCATTTGTTCTATATCTCTCTATATCACCGTCTATATCTCTCGTTTCCCTCTCCCCTGACTCTCGACCTGAAGAATAGTCTCGACCTGAAACGTAACTCATTTTTTTTTGTCAGAGATGTTGCCTGACCCACTGAGTTACTCCAGCACCTTGTGTCTATCTTAATTATTGAAGATGATAAGTTCATCACTTTAAAACTCTATTTATAATATACTGTACATATGATCGGGCTAACTCGTAGGATGCAGACGTCAAAACTCAATTAGAAGAAAATCAGAGTAAAATTGAGAAATGTATGATAGTGAAATCATTTACAATTATGTCAGAGAATGCTCAGAGAAGGATTTTCTGCAGCAGGTAAACGATGGATTAAATTCTGGGTTTGGCCTTTACTCAGTTGTGAGGTGGCACGTTCATCCTCCGAGTAATTGTCTTCTCCTTCGCTGTATTACTCCATTTATTAACAAATTCATAATATTAACCTATTCACAAAGTGCAGCAGTAGAGCTACTGCCCTTACAGCGCTAGAGACCTGGGTTTGATCCTGACTACAGATACGGTCTACACCGAGTTTGTACGTTCTCCTCGTGACTTGCGTGAGTTTTTTCCGAGATCCTCAGTGTCCTGCCACACTCAAAAGACATTTGGGTTTGTAGGTTAATTGGCTTGGTTTAACTGTAAATTCTCCTTAGTGTGTTTAGGATAGTGTTAACATTGGTCGGTGTGGACTCTGCGGGCTGAAGGGCATATTTCTACGCTCGATGTCTAAACTAAACTAAACTAAACTAAATTAAACTAAACCGGCAGAAAATGAAGCCTAGAAACTTAAAAAAATATTGGATGGGAAGGAAAAGCCTTGAGTGTATTTGTGCGACAGTATGTGAATTTCATATGTTTATACACAAATGATAACGTCCAAATCTGTACCTCTTTGGAGTGTGGGAGGAAAGTGAAGATCTTGGAGAAAGACGGCGGTGCAGTCGTACAGTTGCTGCCTTACAGCGAATGCAGCGCCAGAGACCTGGGTTCGATCCCGACTACGGTGCTGTCTGTACGGAGTTTATACTGTACATTCTCCCCGTGACCGAGATCTTCGGTTACCTCCCACACTCCAAAGATGTACAGGTTTGTAGGTTAATTGGCTTGTTATAATTATCTTGAGGTGAGTAGCATCTCCTAGTGTCTGTGGTATAGTGTTAATTTGCGGGGGTCACTGGTCAGCGCGGACTTGGTGGACAGAAGGGCATTTCCGCGTTGCATCTCTAAACAAAAAACTAAACTAAATAACCCACACAGGTCATGTTGAGAACGTACAACCTCTGGCGCTGTAAGGTAGCAACTCTACCGCTGCACCACTGTGCTGCTCACCATTTATATTGTTAAATGTTTGAAGGAATCTGTACATTCAGGCACATGAAGGGAATAGACACACAAGTGCCAGACAAGAATCATCTTCAACATTGGAGACTGCATCCATCCACCTCTGACATTGGATGGCGTTACCTTGCTGCCTTCCATACTATCAGGCCAGGGATCATCAACTGGACCAGGCACCTCAACACAATGGCTGCAGAAGTAGTGTATCTTGAGGTGAGTAGCATCTCCTGTCCTGCATTGTTCTACGTTCCAAACTAAGAATTATGTGGAGCAGAATATCCTGCACTTGCACTGGTAAATGCAGCTCCAAGGACATTTAAGAGGATTAATGCCATCCAGGATAAACATTTGGCATAGGTAGGTTGGAAAGTTAGATGGACGATCAACGTTTGAAGTACTGGACCTGTACTTGCTGGAGTTTAGAAGGATGAGGGGAACGAGGAGGAATTTCCTTGGTGAGAGGGTGGTCAATCTATAGAATTAATTGCCACAGACGGCTGTGGAGACAGTCATTGGGTATTTTTAAGGCGGAGATTAACAGATTCTTGATTAGTACGGGTATCAGGGTTAAAAGGGAGATGACAGGAGAATGGGGTTGATAGATCAGCCATGATTGAATGGCAGAGTAGACTCTGATAGCCTATTTATGCTCCCATGACCTATGAACATATGAACAATCAGAACCTTTTCCCACAGTGGAAATGTCAAAGACAAGAAAGTATAGGGGAGTCCAGAACGAAGTTTAAGAATAAGGAGTAAGCCATTTAGAACGGACATGAGGAAACACATGTTCTCACAGAGAGTGGTGAGTCTGTGGAATTCTCTGCCTCAGAGAGCGGTGGAGGCAGGTTCTCTGGATGCCTTCAAGAGAGAGCTAGATAGGGCTCTTAAAAATAGCGGAGTCAGGGGATATGGGGAGAAGGCAGGAACGGGGTACTGATTGGGGATGATCAGCCATGATCACATTGAATGGCGGTGCTGGCTCGAAGGGCTGAATGGCCTACTCCTGCCCTATTGTCTTTTGTCTATTGTCTAATGTCTATGGCTTAAGGTGAGAGAGAGACAACATTTAAAGGAGATGTGCGGTGCAGAGTTCTTACACAGGGTGGTGGGAGCCTTGAGCACGCAGCCTGGGGTGTTGGTGGGTGAAGGTGTTTATGATGCTTTTAGATAGGCACATGGATATGCAGGGAATGGAGGGGTATAGATCATGTGTAGGCAGATCATGCAAGGCTAGCGTATCTTGCCGATATGTTTGGCATGGACAGTAGGGGTGAAAGGGCCAGTTCCTGTACTGGACTGTTCTATTTTCTAAATAAAGAATCATAAGTGGTGCAGAATATCCTGCAATTGGCCTGGTAAATGCAGCTCCAAAAACACTGAGGAATCTTGATACTATCCAGGATAAGGCAGCGTTTTGACAGCCATATCATTCAGCACCCTGAATATTCACTCCAAAAATGTAGAGTGTACCACCCACAAAGTTTACTGCAGTTACATGCCAGAGCTAACAGCGCCACCAAAATCCACAACCCCTGTCACCTGAAAGAACATGGGCAACAGGTATATAGGAACAGAATGGGCTACCAGACTCTCCTTAGGCAATGCACAATTGTAACTGAGAATTATATCACCAATTTCCAATCATTACTGTGTTCAAATCTTGGAGTTAGTCGCAAAATGCTAGAATAACTCAGCAGGTCAGGCAGAATCTGTGGAGAAAAGGAATAGGTGACATTTTGGGTAGGAACCCTTCTTCAGTCTGAAGAAGGGTCCCGACCCGAAACATCAGCTATGCATATTCTCCAGAGATACTGCCTGAGACGCTGAGATATTCCAGCGTTTTTTGTCTAACTTTGGTGTAAACCAGCATCTGTAGTTGCTTCCAATCCAAGTCTTGCATGTGTGACTGGACTTCCTTCAGCATAATGACAAAGGGTGGTCGGGAAAGTAGACACAAAATGCTGGAGTAACTCAGTGGGACAGGCAGCATCTCCGGAGAGAAGGAACTGGTGACGTTTCGGATCGAGAACCTTCTTCAGGCTGATGACAGGGGAGTGTGTGGTACAGAGATAGAATGTAGTGGGAGACAATAAGACTGGTGGGAGAACTGGGAAGGGGGAATTAAAACGCCTTCAAATAAAAATTAAATATTAATTGCATGTGCATGAAAAAAGTATCCTCGAGTTAATGAAATAGGTTTTGCCCTTTGAAACATTCAGTCTGTTTAACCTGTACCATGCTTCTCCACTCATTCTCCCACTGGATCCCTTGACATTGTTTGAAAGATTCTCCTTAAAACTGCAGTCAATCGGAAATTTATAATTTATTTAGTGGTGAACTTATATGATATCTGTGTTACTCATACCATTAAAAAAATCTCCACAGATTAAAACATTAGACTTTAGAGATGCAGCACAGTAACAGGCCCTTGGGTCCACTGAGTCCGCACTGACCAATGCTTACCCTGTACACTAACACTATCCTGCACACTAGGGACAATTTACAATCTTTACCAAAGCCGTTAACCTACAAGCCTGCATGTCTTTTGAGTGTGAGAGAAAACCGGAGCACCTGGGGGGAACTCATGTGGTCATGCGGAGAACGTACAAACTCTGTACAGATAGCACCCGTAGTCAGGATCAAACCTGGGTCTCTGGAGCTGAAAGGCAGCAACCCTACCACTGCACCACTGTGCCGCTATCCGGTATGATAACATTTTTTATTTTGAGGTTATTCAAAACTTCGTTTTAATTCATTAATACCTAAATATGGTGTTTGTGGAAGAGATCTTTCCAGCATGTATTCCTCAACCAAAAACCTTAAAATCATCTTTATATTTTTTCCAATAATATATCTAACAATTAGAACATAGAACAGTACAGATCAGGAATAGGGCCTTTAGCCCATAAGATCTGTGCCTAATATGATGCCAAGCTAAACAAATCTTTCCATAAATGCACTGCAAAATTTGTTTCATTTATTACACGTATAAGATAATTCTTGGTTTCCTAACTTAGTAAAAGTGCTGTATGAATCCTCAGCTTTTCTTAGGGTTGACTGAATGTAAAGTTTTACCTACTTGAAGCATAAAAGGACACAGAGTGCTGGAATACTCAGTAGGTCAGGCAGCATCTGTAGAGAATATGGATAGGCGATGTTTCATGTTGAGGTCCTTCTTCAGACCCGTAACATCTGCGTCTTTGTTTCTATATTGATACTTGCATTCATGATGAATAAACAACCTTGTTTTTCTCTATGTTTTTTTTACCATAGAAACATAGACTTCGAGCCAGCACCGCCATTCAAGATGATCATGGCCGATCATCCAGAATCAGTACCCCGTTCCTGCTTTATCCCTATATCCCTTGATTCCATTAGCACCAAGAGCTGTATCCTACTCTCTCCTGAAAACATCCAGTCAATTGGTCTCCACTGTCTTCTGTGGCAGATAATTCCACAGATTCACAACTCTCTGGGTGAAAAGGTTTTTCTTCATCTCAGTCCTAAATGGCCTACCCCTTATTCTTAAACTGTGACCCCTGGTTCTGGACTCCCCAACATGGAGAACATTTTTCCTGCATCACCAGTGAGCCAGTTTACAAGAACAGTGGTGCACAATAATGCTGAACAAACCACAGTTATGCACTGTTGTTCCCTTGGAACTCACCTCTAAATGCCTCAATAAGAAATGCAATTTTAGCCATAGTGTCATAGACTCATGCAGCATGGAAACAGGCCCTTTGGCCCACACTGGCCAACATGTCCCATCTGCACTAGTCCCATCTGCCTGCATTTGGCCCATATGCCTCTAAAGCTGTCCTATCCATGTATTCGCCTAAATGTTTCTTAAACTTTGGGATGGCACCAATGAACCAAATCAGTATTTCTCCATGAATTCTTCACTGCATCTTTCTGGAGTTTCCTGCTTGATCTATGTAACAGACATGTTCTGATGTAATTTAACATTAAAACAACACTTTGTAGATCTAAAGTTCTCAATCCCTGAATGTAAACTTCACAAATTGTATTGTGTAAAGTCCACGGACGTCAAGAATATATTGAGCAAAGTACAAACCTTCTAGTCACAGACAATTGATACAAATAACTAGAATGCAAGACAATCAATTTGGTCATAAATACTGATGTATACTTCTTTAAGACTGAATGTATTGCCTTAAAATTATTGCTATCTATTCTACCTAATCATTGCAAACTTTTCCCAACTTTCTCCCCCCTACTCCAATCATAAGTTCATCTTCATAATTGGTTGGAGTAGAATTAGGCCATTCGGGCCATCAAGTTTACTTCACAATTCATTCATGGCTGATCTATCCTTCCCTCTCAACCTCATTCTCCTGCCTTCTTCCTTTAACCCTGACACCCGTACTAATCAAGAATATACCTATCTCTGCCATAAACATATCCATTGGCCTCCACATCCTTCTGTGGCAATGAATCCCACAGATTCACCACCTTCTGACAAAATAAATTCCTCCACATATCCTTCCTAATGGAGCATCCTTTAATTCTGAGGCTATGATCTCGGATCCTAGACTCTCTCACTAGTGGAAACATCCTCTCCACATCTACACTATCCAGGCCTTTCACTATTCTGTAAGTTTCAGTGAGGTGCCCCCTCATCCTTCTAAACTCCAGCGAGTAGAGGCCCAGTGCCATCAAATGCTCATCATATGTTAACACACTCATTCCTGGGATCATTCTTGTAAACCTCCTCTGCACCCTCTCCAGCACCAGCACCAGCACATTCTTTCTCAGATATGGGGCCCACAATTGCTCATATTACTCCAAATGCGGCCTGACCATCAGTCTGAATGGGACCCTGCCCTGAAATGTTGTCTGGCCATTTCCTCCCAGATACTGCTTGACCCACTTATTTCTTCTAGCACTTTGTGTTTTGCTGTTGAATTAATATACACGATTAGCAGTTTAATCTTGCTGTACTTTACAGGAAAACCCAAGGATACATCATCAGATGATTTAAAAGTGAAAGACACATCACCCATTCCACTATTCATGATCTGCACTTTACTGATGATGTCTCGATTATGTTAATTCATCTCAGGAATTGCAGATAAAGAGAACCAAATTCTCTAATACATTTGAAGATAAACACAAAAAGCTCAGGGAGGAGGAGCCATCTTGAGGAACGGCTGCTAACCAGCAGCCGTCCGTTTTAACTCACTTTTTTCGACTTTTAGTAAATCCTGTCCTTTGTCTGTTGGAGAATGGACTTTTTAATGTGGGGGGAAGGAGGTAATTATACTTCTAGGTCCCTACCTGGTCGGTGAGGCAGCTTTTTCCCCGGGCTGCCCCGTCGACCCGTCCTCGTGGCCTACCAGCGGGCGTGGAGCGCCGTTTCCTGGTGGGGACCGCCCAGCACCTCGGCTTCGGTGGCGGCACAGCGCTGGAGCGCTGAAGCGCTATCGCGGAGCGGAGCGGGCGATGCCTTGCCTGGGTCACCGCGCTGGATCAACGCGCTGGAGCTCCGGTGAGCTGTGACCGCCGAGATCAACACCTCTGGGCTGCGGATCTGCGGAGCGGGCGGCGCCGACTCTAACATCGGGAGCCTGGGAGCTCCAAACCGGCGCGGCCTTGTCGGCTTCGGAAGCCGCGGTCCCCAGCTAGGAAGTGGCCGTTCCAGGTGGCCCAGCTGCTGAGAGGACTCTCCCGACGCCGGGGCAACACCACCCGGTGAGAACGGCCAGGAACATCTGGTCTCCGTAGAGGCAATTGCGGTGGCCTCAATAGGCCTGACTTTGGGTGATCTGGGGATGGGGACTGGACATCGTGCCTTCCCCCACAGTGGTATCCATTGTGGGGGGATGATTTTTTGTCTGTAAGTAAACATGTTAGTCTGTGTCCAAGATGGCTGTTGGAAGGGAGAGTGGACGCTGGCGCGCTTTAGCTGCCGCTGCTCTCTCTTCACATTGTGTTTTTGATTTTTGTTGTCTTTGGATTGAATTCTGTTTTTAATTTGTGTTTCTATGATGTCTTTATTATTTATTTTATACCGATTATATGTTTTATTATTCTTGTTAATCTTTGTAAGGTGTCCTTGAGATTTCTGAAAGGCGCCCAAAAATAAAATGTATTATTATTATTATTATTAAAAAGCTGGAATAACTCAGCGGGACATGCAACATCCCTGGAGAGAAGGACTGGGTGACGTTTCGGGTCAAGAATACATGCACCAATACAACATCGCATAAGTACCAAGGAAGTCTTTGTCACATTTCCTTGGACACCAACATCCCACTCAACATCTCTATCAGTAGTGAGGTTTTGGACAGCATGAATTGCTTTAGCCATCACTTCTCAATGTTACCAACTCACTTAGCTTTGATTCAAAGCTTTAATGCAAAATTTGGCAAAACTCTGTCACCTTCAGCAAATATTCCCTCATGTCTCTGGAACAAACTGCTAGCTGCAAGCATCTTTTGGACACCGCCTATGTTTCCAGTAATCATCATGAGGCATATTGACACAGGTTTTCCCAGAAGCTGCACATATTCCAATTGCTGCACCTTCCTTGACCCAGGCTAGATGCAGGAAAATGTTCCCAATGGTGGGGGAGTCCAGAAACATTTTAAGAATAAGGGGTCGGCCATTTAGGACTGAGATGAGGAAAAACGTTTTCAGCCAGAGAGTTGTGATTCAGTGGAATTCTCTGCCACAGAAGGCAGTGGAGGCCAATTCACTGGGTGTATTCAAGTATTAGATTTAGCTCTTTGGGTTAATGGAATCAAGGGATATGAGGAGAAAGCAGGAACGGGGTACTGATTTTGGATGATCAACCATTATCATATTGAATGGTGGTGCTGGCACAAAGGGCCGAATGGCCTACACCTGCACCTATTTTCTATGTTTCTATAGATAGACAAAAATGCTGGAGGAACTCAGTGGGTGAAGCAGCAGCTATGGAGAGAAGGAAGAGGTGACGTTTCGGGTCGAGACCCTACTTCAGACTGATGTCTGAAGATGACTGATGTTTCTATGTTTCTTTGTCTATCACATATGTTGGCATCTCAAAATCTCCGAGTATGTTCAAGCACTTTTGGTTTTTAACGACCAAGCCACTTTAGTCTGTTTCTTTTATTTCCAATCCATCATAATTTCCTCCTCAAATTGAAATTCTAAAATTGTTCCAACCACTGATCTTAATCTAATTGACCTATAATTACCTGAATTAGCCCCGTCTCCTTTTAAAAATGGGCAATAAATTGTCCATAGTGGCAAAAATCCACAATCAATAGATCTTGAAATATAATTTCTGGGACCTCAGCAAATTATTTCTTAGGATCCAGGATCTATTCTGAAACGGTCCTGGCACTTTGTCTTCTTTAGTCCTCCTGCCTCATCTGAAATGTTTCTTTGTCTCCATTATTATCTCATTCATCTTACTCTCAAATACTTCAGGCTTCACTTTCTCTTCGATGTGCCTTCCACACAGCCCACTCCTTTTCTCAGGACTTCTGGCTTGAAGCCTAAATATATGGTATTTTTAAACAATTTATAAACGGAGTTTGGACCAATAATCGGACTGATAACTAATTTAGTCCTGTTAAATTAGTAGAATTTCCTGCTGGCATTTAATACTGATTGTTTTCATTATCAGGCTATCCAGTCTAAATGTTTCCATTCTGTTGTATTTTATAATATTTAATCATACCTTGGTTATCTGTCTGTATAGATGCAGCTACATGCATTGTTTTTTAAGTGTACGTACACTCCCATATATTCCCATCTTGATTTTGGTAACTGCATATTTTTAAGTCTTAATTTGTAATTCGCTGCATGCTTGGCTCCAATGCTAAATTTCCACAGCCTGGATATATCTGTCTTTATGTTCTGTGTTTATTTATTTATTGCGTTCACGGATGTGTGCCCGACCTTGAATCCCTATGTTACTCGCTATTTTTCTCTTGCTCCGGCCTTCTCCATGCCACTCTTTCATTTTCTCTAGCAAGGCATCTCTCCTTGTAGTCCACAGTAATTCCAAATCTTCCACTATTTGCAAAAGCATATTTTCATTAAAGGAAGCTCTCACTATCTCTTGACCAATATATATATGTATAATGTTGTGCCTTAGATGTGCCTTAGATTTTTATAGTGACATTTTCTGGCTCTTTAGTGTATATATATATATATATACCAAAGAGCTAGAAAGAGTCACTGTAAAATTCTAAGGCACATATTGGATATCATTAAAAATCACAGTGCCCTCAGTCTTTCTATAAACTTGGGAGACTATCTCGAACAGCATCAGTGTTGATCACAGTTCACACTTGTCCTGCAACTTTTCTACTTCATTTTGAAAAGTACTGTAATTACCTAAAGTGGTGACCTCAAAAATGGCACAGTTAAAATAAATTCCTGGAGTGGTAGAACAGATTGGCAAAAGAGGCACTTCCACTATACAAAGAAAAGAGGCACAGTAGTGGAGTGGTAGAGCTATTGTCTTACAGCTCCAGAGACCCATGTTCCATCCTGACTATGGGTGCTGTCTGCACGGAGTTTACACATTCTCCCGATGACCTGCGTGAGTTTTCTCGGGGAGCTTCGGTTTCCTTCCACACTCCACAACGTACAGGTTTGTAGGTTAAGTAGGTTAATTGGCTTTGGTAAAATTGTAAATTGGCCCGAGTGTGTGTAGGAGAGTGTTATTCACAGGGATTGCTGGTCGGTGCAGACTCAGCAGGCCAAAGTGCCCGTTTCCGCTCTGTACCTCTAAACTAAACTAAACTAACAGCAGATCCATAGTTGTGAGTCAAACCCAGTGCAGCCAACATGTTCATAACTCATGTTCAAGATAATATTCAATCCAGGAAGACTCGTAGTAAATTGCAAAGTCATCTAAATCTCGCCAGTGTGTTGGGGCTGTCAAGGATCTCGAAAGAGATCTGTTGTTTAACATTTTGCTTTCCTCCTTCTATCCTGATGGTGGAGACTTTTGCTGACAAATTGCCCATCACCTCTGTTCTTTGCAATGAAGCTACACGGGGAATCCCTCATCCATGTGCAAGTGAAAAGCATTGTGCCTAATGTCAAAGAAATCCCAACCCCCTTTCCAGACATGCACTTCATAGTGGCACCAGTTTCTCTGTTGTTCTCAGGTCCAGGCTTTTCATATTAAGTTAGCTTCAAGTGCGGAGGAGTAAATATCACCAGCAACTTATCCTGGACCAGTAATATCGAAGCAATGGCCAAGAAAGCACACCAACACCTCTACCTCCTTAGAAGGGTTAGGAAGTTCGGCATGTCCCCATCAACTCTCAACAATTTATATAGATATGTCGTATAATGTATTTTATCGCAGATCGACACAAAATGCTGAAGTAACTCAGCGGGACAGGCAGCATCTCTGGAGAGAAGGAATGGGTGATGTTTCGGCTCAAGATCCTTCTTCAGACTAAGAGTCAGGGACGAGGGAAACAAGAGATATAGATGGTGATGTGGCATCTGCAGTTCTTTCCTAAGCATATTACTGGGATGCATCACAGCATGGTTTGGGAAAAGCTCCATCCAAGACCACAAGAAATTACACAGAATTGTGGACTCGGTTCAGAACATCACACACACCAACCTCTCTTCAATCTAGACCTCACGCTGCCTCAGCAAGGCCACCAGCATAATCAAGGATGAGTCTCACCCCGGTCACTACTTCCTCACCCCTCTCCCATCTGGCAAGAGATATAGAAGTGTCAAAACACTCCTTCGACTCCTCCCACGTCCTCCAAGTCCAAGGTGTAACTATGCCTGCCTTTTTGTAGGGTACATTGAACAATCGCTGTTCCAGGCATACACCGGCCCTATCCCCGAACTCTATCTCTGTTACATTGATGACTGCATTGGTGCTACCTGCCGCACCCATGCAGAACTTATGGACATCATCAACTTCACCATCAATTTCCATCCTGCACTCAAATTTACTTGGACCATCACTGACATCTCCCTGCCCTTTCTCGATCTCACAATCTCTATCAAGAGTCAAGTCAAGAATGTTTTATTGTCATATGTCCCGGACGTGATAATGAAATTCTTATGAAAATGCTCTCTACTGTGCACCTGTAGAAGTTTAGGAGAATCCTCTTCGACATGCCGAATCTCCGTAATCTTCTCAGGAAGTAGAGTCACTGATGTGCCTTCTTTACAATTGCATCAGTGTGCTGGGTCCAGGGAAAATCTTCTCATACAATACAATACAATACAATACAATTCAATTTATTGTCATTTTGACCCCTTGAGGTCCAAACGAAATGTCGTTTCTGCAGCCATACATTACAAACAAATAGACCCAAGACACAACATAATTTACATAAACATCCATCACATTGCTGTGATGGAAGGCCAAAAAAACTTATCTCTCCACTGCATTCTCCCCCCCAATGTCAGAGTCAAAGTCAAAGCCCCCGGCGGGCGATGGCGAATTGTCCTGCGGCCATTAAAGCCACGCCGGGTGATGCAAGGTCGCGCACCGGGTCTTGATGTTAGAGCCCCCGGCGGGCGCTCACAGAGACCCGCAGCCATTCCAATCCGCGCGGGGCGGTGATGTAGGCCCCGCTCGAGGAGCTCTTCAACCCCGCAACTCGGGCGGGAGAAGTCGCCGCTGCGGAAGCCCTGAAAAGCGGTCTCCCTCCAGGGACCCGCGGGCTCCCAGTGCCGCCCACCAAACCCGCAGTTACAGCCTCCGAATCTCCGGGGGTCGGGTCGCAGCAGCGTCCACCACAGCTCCACCCGCTCCGGACTCGGCCAGCTCCGCGACGGTGAGCTGAGTAGTCGGCACCAGAGCCCCCGGTCTTCCTGTTGGAGGCCGCTCCTCGTCGCAGCCCCAACGACAACGGACCCGACAAAGAAAAGGTCGGGTCTCCCGTGCAGGGAGAGATTTAAAAGTTACCCCCCACACCACCCCCACCCCCCCACACACCACCCCCACCCCCCCACACACATACCCCAACAAAAAATAACAAAAACTACATAAAAACATAGACATAAAATAATAAAAACGCAGACGGACTGCAGAGGCCGCTGCTGACGAAAGTCGCGCCGCCCACCGCCGCACACTGATATATGCACGCCCAGGAATTTGAAGTTATTGACACTCTCCACCATTGTCCCATTCACATAAACAGGGTTGTGGGTCCTCATCCTTTCCCTATCAAAGTCCACAATCAGTTCCTTGGTCTTACTGATGTTGAGAGCCAGGTCGTTGTGCTGGCACCATTCGGTCATAGGAAATAGACTATCAACTGACATCTATTACAAACCCACTGACTCCCACAACTATCTCGACTACACTTCTTCCCACCCTGTTTCCTGCAAAGACTCTATCCTCTACTCCCAATTCCTCCGTCTACGTCCAAGATGAGGTGTTCCATACCAATTCATCAGAGATGTCCTCATTATTTAGGGAACGGCGGTTCCTCTTTCCCATCATAGATAAGGCGCTCACTCGTGTCTCCTCGGTACCCGACAGCTCTGCCTTTGCTCCCCCTCCCCCTAGTCGCAACAGAGGCAGAGTCCCCCTAGTTCTCACCTTTCACCCCATCAGCTGTCGCGTACAAAACACAATTTTCCGGAATTTCCAGCACCTCCAACGGGATCCCAACACTAGCCACATCTTCTCATCTCCACACCTTTCCGCCTTCCACAGAGACCATTCGCTCCACAACTCCCTGGTTAAGTCATCCCTTCCCATCCAAACCACCCCCTCCCCAGGTACCTTCCTCTGTATCCGCAAAAGATGCAACACCTGTCCCTGTACCTCCTCCCTCTACTCTGTCCAGGGATGCCGACAGTCCTTTCAGGTTAGGCAGACATTCACCTGCACCTCCTCCAACCTCATCTATTGTATCCGTTGTTCAAGATGTGGACTCTTATACATCGGCGAGACCAATGTAGACTGGGCAACCATTTCGCTGGACATCTCTCAATTCACCTGAACCTACCTGATCTCCCGGTTGCTAAACACTTGAATTCTCCTTCCCATTCCCACACTGACATTTCTGTCCTAGGTCTCCTCCATTGTCAGAGTGAAGATAATGCAAACTGGAAGAACAGCACCTCATATTTCGTTTGGGCAGCCTACAACCTAGTGGTATGATAATTGATTTCTCTCACTACAAGTAACCACGGCATTCCCTCTCTCTCCATCCCTTCCGCACCCAAGTCACATCAGCTTCAAGTTTTCACCCAACATACAAGTTTCTTTGATCATCGTTACCTTTTTGCAAACCTTTCATTCATTCTTCTTTGTCTGACGAAGGGATTTAACCCAAAACGCCACCCATATCTTCTCTCCAGAGATGCTGCCTGTCTTGCTGAGTTACTCTAGCTTTTTGTGTCTATCTTTGGAAACACAAACCTCCAGATTCAGGGACAGTTTCTTCCCAGCTGTTCTCAGGCAACTGAACCAACCTATCACTAACTAGAGAGCAATTCTGAGATACAATCTACCTCATTGGAGACTCTCACACTATCTTTAATCAGACTTTACTGAACTTTATTTTGCACTAAACCATTGCATTTATCCTGTATCTGTACACTGACGATGGCTCGGTACACCTGACAATAAATTAAACTAAACTAAACTAACGCAGTGATCAAACATTAATTTTGGCTGAGATCACCAAGGGCCATCAATCCTTAATTGGTTCCCAACTCCAATAGTCATCACGACCAAAATAATAGATTTTACTTCGGAGTCACGTGAGTGACTACATGAAGAAGGCCGTCATCCCACTTGGCGTGTCATTACGTTGACTCGCTTTGCGCAAACGAGCCGACTGGCGGCAGCATTCGCGTTGTCCAGCGGTAAGTTTAAACCAACAAGGTAAGTACCTCTGGGATTGTTTTTTGTTTTGCAGGAAACTCATTACAGAGTTTGCCTGCTGGATTGGGGTCGAAGTTCAGGACGGGCCGCGGGTAAAGCACTATGGACCGCGGGAACCCCAGTCACGGAACAGAGGGAATCCTGGTCATGACCTCGGGGATACCGGAAACGGACCACGGAACCCGCTACGGAGAGTGCGGCAGTGCGAGTAGCGGGTGGCGGTCGAAATTCGCCTCTCAAATCGCTGGCAGTGGAGCCAGCAGCGCCGGACTGATGCCGACAGCACCAAGACTGCCGTTGGAGGTTAGTAACAAAAATTGTATCTCCCTCTCTGCGGAGGGGAGTGCAGGGAAGAGGCCCAACCATTAAAACAAAATGGGCCACGAGTACCTAGGCAAACCCAATTGGAGGATTAGCCACTATTTGATCTCTCGCTCTGAGGAAGGGAGCGCAAGGAGAAAACCTGGAAACAAGTCGGGCCAGGAGGATTCCGGATGGAGAGGATTACCTCCTACATGGGTAACGTGTTTAAACGTTCAAACCCACATGGAGCACCTGGTGGAGAGGTGCTCCACAATGATATACTCCAAAGGAGGGAGTTATCAGCCCGGGTATTATGGAGAACCCGCAGGCAGCGGCACCTGTTTCAGGGCTGCACAAATGTCTCCTGCTCTGAGGAGAGGAGCATCCAGTGTCAATTTCAGTCTGACCCAAAGCAAGAACCTGATGTAGGTCCGCTGGAAGGGCCATGTCAGCGCAGGTATCCTCAGGGGCCGGCGGCCGCACCTGTTTTTAGGGCTGCCTACAAATCTCACTCTCTGTGGAGGGGAGTGCGAGTGATCAGTAGATAACTGATCTCAAATTTAAAGTATGAACATACTGAAGCACATGCATATGGCCTCAAGAGTACTCGCAAACAAAGGGTTTGCTGCCAGAAGAGTTGGTCTCCAGCCGTTGGCAGAATAACCGGAAGAGGCCAGAGTTCTCATACTACAAGTGCCGGCAAGGGAACAGCGCTATCAGGGTGACATTGGAGAAACCAGCCGCCGAATCCTCTCTTCAGGTAAGACCAGAAGAAGGAAGCAAAAGCTGTTGGACTAATCAAGGTACCAACGACAAGCAAAGTTTCATCAGAAGGCGACAACACACCCCACACCTCCATAGGGGGTAAGCGGTTCACTGAAGCCAGTGGTAGCTTGAAAGCTGGGCACGGAAATATGATCAGAGTCGTCTTTCAAGGCAGACTCAGAGTTATGGCCAGAATTGTCTTACAAGGCAGGCTCAGTATGATGCGGTTTCAGACCAAGACCCTAGCAACGGTCAGGAGAAACATGGTATCCACACTCCCTACCAGTCCTACTCCCCAATGAAGGAGGAAAAAGGAACCCGCATCAGCGGCCTTTGGGCTTACCACAAGACCACCGGTAGCCATGGAGGTAGGTGGGTCTGGGGTTACCGAAACAAGGGATTGTGGACCAGTTACATGTTGGTAATTTTACTCTTGTGTTTTTTTTTTCAAAATGACAATGAAAAACAACATGAGTTTCAGATCTGGTTTTAAAAAACAGATAATAAAATGTGATTAATTTAATGCACAACATACATAGGTTCCAAGCAAACTTGGAATTGGGACCTGAGTTGTCTTCGAGGCAGGCCCAGTATTATGGGCAGGATTGCCTTTCAGGACTGGTGACAGATGGAGGATGTCACTTCATCCAGGTTTAACTCATATGTGCAGTACAGACTTTCAGAATAGTACATTTTGTTACGGTCTAACAAATGTTTTATAGGAGCTATATGGCAAGCATCAATCTCAAAGATGCATGCTATGCAGTTCCCATTCACTGGAATCGCCTGAATGGGGCTATAATAACAGATAAAGTGTTTCAAAATAGGCTAACTACAGTTCCCAGGTTTATTTACCAAATTTCCAAACGGTGCTTGGGCTGCTCAGAGCTCAAGAACATTAGTTATCATTTATCTGTAATGATGTTAAATGCTGGGTTTTGCCAAAAATTAGCTGTTATAGGCCCAAACTATATTTGAAGAATCAGGGTCCCATCCATCCAGTTAAATTTAAGTTGATACCAATCAGAACTACTGATTATTGGGATTAACATTTAACTATCAACTAACAAGGGATTCTGCCCTGGAGCAAGAGATGCAATTAACAGAAGCATGCAACAAACTTGTTGGTTATTAAGCAGCTTTTTATTAATCAAGATGTAGTTGACAATATAGCAGATGTGTATCAGCGGTACAAATTGGGCTTTGCATTACCTGAAGTTAAAACATGCAAAGAATTAACCTCTCTAGTATCAGATAGGTCAATACAAATAAACCTATGCTATTCTCAGCTGAAGCTACCGAAATCATGATGGTGGCAGTATTCAGCATTGCTCCAGTATTTTTGGTCGGGTATACTTAGTATTACAATTGATACTAGTGCTCAAAGATGAGAAGTATGGTATGCCATCTCCAGTTACGGAGGCGGATCCGGGTTGCATAAGTTACCAATTTTCAGTAATTGGTATCAACTACCTATAACTCGGTTAAAGGTTATTGTAAGAATGTGCACAATCTGCATTCTCTACTCCAGGTTGATACACTATGGGGGTGGCATATGTTAGTCACATGGGTGCTATGAAGTTTAAATATCCTGTGATATTTACCTAATCTTATTTTGAAATTACTATCTCATGTGAAATCTATAAAACACAGGATGGATGTTGGACTACAAAGTATTTAATGTCATTTTGGCTCGGAACATCGAATATCGATATATTTACATACAGGCTTATTTACCAGCTGCAAAATATGTGGCATACAGTGGCAAAAGATACATTATCGCCACTTGGTGGAGGAATTATTGCATGTGTGTTTTCTCCATTCTGCCACATCAGTGGGGTTTTGCAATTTATCCAGCAAGACACTGCTTCAGGCCTCAATCTGCCTGACTGACATATGCAGCCATGGTTCCCGCTATTATAGGGAATTATACAGAACCTATATGGTTATTCAAAGTATAAAACATGCTGGTGCAGCTTGTGACTCGGGAGACCAGCATCTACATGATACATCAAGTCATTGACTTGAGGACCCCGAGACGATTTCCTGCGCCGCGGGTTGTCAGACAAATCCGTGGAGTGCTCACTGCAGAATGCAGGATAGCACCAAAAAGAGGCAGGACAACTCCACTTCAGCAGATGGGAACGGTTTTAACTGAATACACATGTTACATGCTATACAGCATGAATAACTAATGTCCTAGAGTTCATTTCTTATGAGTCCTTGACAATACTCAGTTACAGTGCCATTAAACGGTGCAAACGTGCTTCTCATCATATTTGCTGCAGCAAGTGGAATCCACTCTGTCGGGCCTCACCCTCTGATATACAGAATTATATAGGATACTAGACTAAGTGGGACCCGTTGTGTCCCATGTTCACATGGGAGGGCTGGTCCCCCAACGCAATATTCCACCTCTCCACCAATTCCAATATTGGTGGCCAGTGGGGGGGGGCTTTCTGGAGTGCTGGTATGGATTCTTGGGGTGGCAGCTCAGTCCCTGAAGCCTGATCTGCTGGCAGCTCACTAACGGCTGGTGGGCTGGCAGTTGACTCATGACTATTCCTTGAAATTCCATTTCAAACAGGGTGCAAGGCCACGAAATTCAAATCCATGTTCCTACCATTTCAAGCAGGGTCCAGGGCCACCAAATTCAAGTACAGTTTCTTACCACTATGAGCAGGGTGCAAGGCCACCGAATTCAAGTGCAGTTTCCAACCACTTCAAGCAGGGTGCAAGGCCACCGAATTCAAGTGCAATTTCATACCACTTCAAGCTGGATCCAAGGCCACCAAATTCAAGTGCAGTTTCATACCACTTTTAGCAGGGTGCAAGGCCACCAAATTCAGTGCAGTTTCATAACACTTCAAGCAGGATGCAAGGCCGCCAAATTCAAGTGCAGTTTCATTCCACTTCAAGCAGGGTCGAAATCCACCAAATTCAAATGCAGCTTCATACCATTTCATGCAAGGTGAAACCACCATAAAACCACACAAAACACCAAACTCACAGTTCAGTAGACATTCAGTGTGTTCAGTTGATTCACAGCCCAAACAGTCATGACCTCTCCCTCCCCCATCATGCAGTGACTGAGCCACACCCACACTTCCCGGTTTTATAACCCCTCCCCCTCCACTGGAAAAGGTGTGGCTTTCAGAGCATGATTGACAGGAGAGAGACTCAACATTTTTTAAACACTAATAACACTTTTATTTTTCATTGATGGGAAGAATTCTCTGCACCTGCTCAGCGGAGGGGGGACTGAGTAAAATGGCCAAAAATCACAGCCGCAAGTGCTAGCGTTTTATCTAAAATCAATATAGAGTGCAAACAGGAAGTAAGTGCATTTGCAGTAGTGCTTTTCAACAAGCCAAAGCACCCAAGCCACCATTTGCAGTAAGTAGTGCCTTTCAACTTCAAGCCACCCAAGCCACCATTTACAGTTAGTGCCTTTCAACTTCAAGCCAAAGCACCCAAGCCACCATTTGCAGTCAATACTGCATTTCAACTTCAAGCCAAAGCACCCAAGCCACCATTTGCAGTAAGTAGTGCCTTTCAACTTCAAACCAAAGCACCCAAGCCACCATTTGCAGTAAGTAGTGCCTTTCAACTACATGCCACCATTTGCAGTAGGTAGTGCCAATCAACTTCATACCACCATTTGCAGTAAGTGGTGCCTTTCAACTTCAAGCCAAAGCACCCAAGCCACCATTTGCGGTAAGAAGTGCCTTTCAACTTCAAGGCAAAGCACCCAAGCCATCATTTGAAGTTAGTAGTGCCTTTCAACTTCAAGCCACCCAAGCCACCATTTGCAGTAAGTAGTGCCTTTCAACTTCAAGCCAAAGCACCCAAGCCACCATTTGCAGTCAATAATGCATTTCAACTTCAAGCCAAAGCACCCAAGCCACCATTTGCAGTAAGAAGTGCCTTTCAACTTCAAGCCAAATCACCCAAGCCATCGTTTGCACCATTTGCAGTAAGAAGTGCCTTTCAACTTCAAGCCAAATCACCCAAGCCATCGTTTGCAGTAAGTAGTGCTTTCGAACTTCAAGCCAAAGCACCCAAGCCATCATTTGCAGTAAGTAGTGCCTTTCAACTTCAAACCAAAGCTCCCAAGCCACCATTTGCAGTAAGTAGTGCCTTTCAACTTCAAGTCAAAGCACCCAAGCCACCATGCCACCATTTACAGTAAGTAGTGCCTTTCAACTTCAAACCAAAGCTCCCAAGCCACCATTTGCAGTAAGTAGTGCCTTTCAACTTCAAGTCAAAGCACCCAAGCCACCATGCCACCATTTACAGTAAGTAGTGCCTTTCAACTTCAAGCCAAAGCTCCCAAGCCACCATTTGCAGTCAGTGCCTTTTTACCGCAAACAAACCATATTTTCATTTTCAAACCACATTAAGGGTAATCACAGTTGTGTAGACATTTGTTCCGTGTTATTCAGAGCTCACAGAGACATGACCCTTGGTTTCACCCAGCTTGAAGAGACTGAGTGAGGCACACCACTTCCTGGTTTTATAGTCCCTCCCCCTCCCTCCAGGAGGTGCAGTAGAGAGAATGGTGATTTTTTTTAAACTTCAAGCCAAAGCTCCCAAGCCACCATTTGCAGTAAATAGTGCAATTCAACTTCAAGCCAAAGCACCTAAGCCACCATTTGCAGTAAGAAGTGCCTTTCAACTTCAAGCCAAATCACCCACCACCATTTGCAGTAAGTAGTGCCTTTCAACTTCAAGCCAAAGCACCCAAGCCACCATGTACAGTGTAGTGCCTTTCTACTTCAAACAAATCACCCGCTACCATTTGCAGTAAGTAGTGCCTTTCAACTCCAAGCCAAAGCTCCCAAGCCACCATTTGCAGTCAGTGCCTTTCAACTTCAAGACAAAGCACCCAAGCCACCATTTACAGTAAGTAGTGCCTTTCAACTTCAAGCCAAAGCTCCCAAGCCACCATTTGCAGTAAGTAGTGCCTTTCAACTTCAAGCCAAAGCTCCCAAGCCACCATTTGCAGTAAGTAGTGCCTTTCAACTTCAAGCCAAAGCACCCAAACAACCTTTTTACTTCAAACAAACCATATTTTCATTTTCAAACCACATTAAGGATACTCACAGTTGTGCAGACATTTGTTCAGTCTTATTCAGAGCTCAGAGAGACGTGACCCTTGGCTTCATCCATCTTGCAGAGACTGAGTGAGGCACACCACTTCCTGGTTTTATAGTCCCTCCCCCTCCCTCCAGCAGGGGCAGCAGAGAGAATGTTGAATTTAAAAAAAACATTAATATCTCTTTGACTTGTCACCGAAAGGAAAAATCCTCCGCACACCTAAGGCAGAGGGGGGCTCTGAGCGAGGTGGCCAAAAATGACGTCCGTAGGTGGTGGCGTTCTGTCAGAAATCGCAGCACAGTGGGCCAAAAGCGGTCAAGATCAGAATTTAGTAATATAGATCTTAACACAAGTTCTCCCAAGCCCAGTAACATGGTAGTATGGGACATGACGTAATGTTAACATTACTTTAGCAGGGGGCTCCAGCTACATCCTTATCTCAACCAGCTCTCAAAAGGTAATAATCCTCATGGCACTGGCCTCAGTGCAACGGGTACAGTCATGACATAAATTACGACTGGACAGGGTGTTTACATATGTTAATAACATAATATATTGTGTTTTGATTTAATAAACCAGAGCTAACCAGGCGTGAGGTACATACAGTTTCATGGCATACCCGATGGACCTTTGGGAATGTGTGGTCACACATTCACAACAATACGTCTAGATCACTTAGATCCAAACGAAACAATGTTTATGGAAGAAATATATATATATATAAATTTCATAACAAGCTTAGTTCTACCATCTTCAGGTGGTAAAACGGGAGTTCGGTGAATGCAGCAGTCAATATTAATATTTTACCATGAACTCCACTGGGGCTGCTACCACATCAGCTCATAGGATTATGTATGTTTGCTTTGGACCACATACTAGCAGCTGCAGGATGGTCAAACGAACATACTTTACCAACTTTTAATACAACCCAATGCCATTTCGGGGGTATTTGCCAACTCCATTTTTGACTCTGTTAATAGTTTCCTCTGGATGAAAGGGGTCGCTATTATTTTCATTGGATGATCAAGCATCAGCATAACAAACCAAGTCATGTCTGAATGCAGGAATGTTTTTTCACTCATCCATGCTCACTTCAAGCAGTGTGTTACGCATGGATTTGGTTCCGGCGTGAAATCACAGAGCTTTGAAATCTTCACGTACTCACTCATGTGACTCCGAAGTAAAACAGTAAGATTAAACGAGAACTTACCAGTTTGAAGTTTGATCTTGATTTTATGAGGAGTTACGATGAGCGATTACGTGCCCACCGCTCCCACCCTCATATTATCAAGGTCATATGGTAATTTCAGTTCTCAAAATCTTACTAGGTTCAATGGTCAACTACTTGTTTCTGTGATTCCACACTGCTGCTTTGAAGTATGACGCGCCAAGTGGGATGACGACCTTCATCACGTAATCGCTCATCGTAACTCCTCATAAAATCAAGATCAAACTTCAAACTGGTAAGTTCTTGTTTAATCTTACTATTTTTGTTATCTCCAGATTAGGAAGGGGAAATTATGTTAGGGTTCCTAATGTTGATTACTATGAGAAATACCTACTCACGGGAAGAATGTACATGTACATTTGTACATGATCATCAAGTGAGATTCTCTTTTTAACTGACCATACCACCACTATGCCAATCCTCATGGGCATGACCAAGACACGTAGAAAGACCTCTGGCTGCTGTGATGGTCTATGTTAGAATCAAACAAGACAGAACCAGGTAGGGATGAACTGTCCACAGTCCCAGTGAAAACGTGCTAACTCCACACAGACAGCGACAGAAGTTGGCATTGAAATCATGTTGTTGCCGCTCTGAGGCGACAGTCCTCTTGTGACGTCAGCCCCCAAAAGTGCTGGATGGAATCATAGAGTCATAGAGTGACACAGCATGGAAACAGGCCCTCTGGCCCAACTTGCTCACACCGGCCAATGTGTCACAGCTACACTAGTCCCACCTGCCTGCGTTTGGTCCCTATCCATCCAAACCTGTCCTATCCATGTACCTGTCTAACAGTTTCTTAAATGTTGGGATAGTCCCTGCCTCAACTACCTCCTCTGGCAGCTTGTTCCATAGAGCCATTTGTGTGAAAAAGTTACTACTCAGATTCCTATTCATTTTTTCCCCTCTTCACCTTAAAACCCATATCCTCTGGTCCTCTATTCACCTACTCTGGGCAAGAGACTCTGTGCATCTACCCGATCTATTCTTCTCATGATTCTATACACCTTTGGCCCAACTTGCCCACACCGACAAATTTTTCCCATCTACACTAGTCCCACCTACCTGCGTTTGGCCCATATCCTTCTAAACCTATCCTATCCATGTACCTTTCCAAATGTTTCCTAAACATTGCGATAGTACCTGCCTCAACAACCTTCCCCAGCATCTCTTTCCACATACCTACCACTCTTTGTGTAAAAAGGTAGCCCCTCAGGTTCCTATTACATCTTACCCCCCTCACCTTAAACCTGTGTGCTTTGTTTCTCGATTCTCCTTCCTCTGAGCAAGAGACTCTGTGTGTCTCTATGAGTCTCCTTAGGATGAGATGAATCTATTCAGAAGAGAAAAGGGGAAGGGAATAAAATTGAAATGGACACTTAAATTGCAAAATCTTGCAGAGAAACACAAACATTTTAGTTGTGAAATCAATCAGGGCTGCATTTGAAAAATATAAAAGTGCATTGCAAGAGTTAACTCAGTTTCTGATTTCTGTAATAATCTTTCATTGAAGAGTTAGAATTGTGCGTGACTGTGTTACTAGTTATTTTGTTGTTTCTTTCAGTACAAAGAGCATTTCATGTGAGTAGCAGTGGCTACTCCTTCAGGTCTGTTGAAGGTATGAATAAGTCATAATTGGGACTTGCCCTTGACGAAAGGTATGTTCGAAATGCTGCGATGTTGCACAATTTTCTACAATATTCCAGCAGAAGATACGAGATTAGGTATAATCACCATGCAGTTACACTCACACAGAACCTTAGCTTCTAAATATACTTGATCGGTGTCCAAGGGAGGAGATGACTGGACGCCCACATCAACCTGGGACTCACCTGGAACAGGCACTGCTCATATGAACTAAAGCGTGAACTTTGAAAATGGCTCAAAAATGGCACCTCTTGCATGCAGCCTCAGTAGATTATTTCTGTACACTCGCTCACCAAGGATCAGGGGTATGGCAATACTCGACTGGACTGTTTGTGTGAAAAATAATTTCACTGTGTTAACACTTCACACATGTAACAATCAAAGCACTGTTGACCATTGACCATTATATTTCCTTTGTCTCTTGCTATTGGATTACAGAAACCACCCATACCCTTATCACCTCAACGTTTGTCCACTCCTATGATATTCAGGCCACCTTTCCCTCCCTCTATTAACACAAGATTATGGTGAAGAGTTTTACTTCATATTGATGAAGCTGCAAAGAATGATCAGCACACATGTAAAACAGTGGCTTGGACTTCCACGATGCTTAAGTGCTGTCGGACTGTATGGGAGTGGCAAATTGGAATTACCCATTGCAGGATTTGTGGAAGAGTTCAAATGCACTAAAGCAAGGTTGGTCATGGCCCTCACTGAATCTGAAGTATTCGAACAGCGGCCCCCAGTGTGGCAACGGGGAGGAAGTGGACCCCATCTCAAACCGTTCAGAGTGCTAAGTCTGCTCTACATTTCCGGGATGTGGTTGGCCAAGTTCAACATGGGAGAGCCAGGCTTGGGCTTGTCCCAAAAGCTCCACCATGGCACAAGGCAACAACAGTGCAGAGGAGACGGCTCGTGGTGGAGGAGGTGAGAAGACGGGAGGAGGCAGAGCGACACACCAAGGCCGTCTCAATGGCCAAGCAGGGCCAATGGACTAACTGGGAGAGCCTGCAAAAGAGGAAACTCAGCTGGCGTGACATCTGGCAAATGGAAGGAACTCTGCTAAGTTTTGTCATCAGAGCCACTTATGATGTTCTACCATCACCCCAGAACCTGAAGCAGTGGTTCGGAGAAGACCCCGCTTGCTTCCTTTGCCAAGCACCTGCATCACTAAGGCACATTTTAACAGGATGCACTATGAGCCTCAGCCAAGGGTGTTACACTTGGCGGCATAACCAAGTTCTCAGACAGCTAGCATTAATCCTGGAATTGAGGCGTAAGATCACAAATGCTTCCCCACAAAAACCAGCATGAAATGTCCACTTCACAACATTTGTACCAGCAGGCCAACCTTCAGAGCACCAGATAACATCAAAGGATGCAAGCATTCTGCAGCCTGCCCGGGATTGGAAAATGGAAGTGGACTTGGAAAACAAGCTTGTGTTTCCCCCAGACATTGTGGCTACAATACTCCAGCCAGACATGGTCATGTGGTCCACAACAGCCACGTTGGCATATGTTGTGGAATTGACAGTTTCATGGGAAGATGGTGTTGAAGAAGCTTATGAGAGGAAAAAGACCAAGTTCTCTGAACGGGCAACTGAAGCTTCCCAGAATGGCTGGAAGACCAAGATTTTCCCTGTCGAAGTGGGATGCAGGGGATTTGTTGCTACTTCGATGACCAGTCTATTAAAGAAAATGGGGGTGAGGGGTTGCTCCCTCCAACAAGCAATCAAGTCATTATTAAATTCTGCAGAAAAAAGCAGCAATTGGATTTGGATCAAAAGGAGAGACAACAATTGGGCTGCAAGATGAAGACAGGAGGGTATGGAATTTAAGGGGGTGTAACTGGGACGCCAGGTATCACCGTTGAGCCCTCTGGAGATGTTGTGGGCTTATCAATGAAACGTCAAAGAAGGAGGGTGCCCACCTGATGACTCCGATGACGTACCTACCCTACCTTTCACCACTCCAATCCCACTGCAAATAGCAAGAGTGCCGACATTACAGGGATTGGAACATCGTCCTATTAGCTCTTGGATCCAATCCAATGCTCTTCCACTGTGCATCAGTGGCCTTCCACTTGCAAAACTAATAACATTATTGAGCTCAGAGAAAAGCAGGTAGAAAACCAGACGGTTGTGGAGGCCAAACCAATGGATACTTTTAAAGTGGACATTGACAGATTCATCATTAGTACACGTGTCAGGGGTTATGGGGAGACGATAGGAAGATGGGGTTAGGAGGGAGAGATAGATCAGCCATGATTGAATAGAGGAGTAGACTCGATGGGCCGAATAGCCTAATCCTGCTCCTATAACTTATGAACGTGAACTTATGAACAAAGATGAGGTTCGAGGGTGATTAGTTTGTGTTTTATGCATTTTGGAGTTTCTTGTATACAATTATTTTGGAATGTTTTGCTCTTTATTTCACATTGTGGATAGATGGAAGGTGTGATGGTCAATGATTAAGGTATAGTATTGGAGCTTCCATGAATAGACATGGTGATTGATGTGCCACCATTTGCATTCAAAGTAATTTTGCATGGATATGCGAGGCAGGGCAGAATGCTTCTTTTGCCTTTCACATACAGCTGCTCCTTCTATTTGTTTAGTTTAGTTTAGTTTAGAAATACAGCATGGAAACAGGCCCTTCGTCCCACCAAGTCCGTGCAGACCATGCTCATCCATACACCAGTTCTACCCTACACATTAGAGACAATCTATCAAAGTCAATTAACCGACAAACCTGTACGTCTTTGGAATGTGGGAGAAAACCGGAGCACCCGGAGAAAACTTGCTTAGTTAGTTCAGGTTATTTTACCGAGGTGCAGTGAAAATATTTTTTTTGCAGCTATCCAGTCAGCAGAAGGACTGTACAATCAAGCTGTCCACAGAGTACAGATACAGGATAAAGGGAATAATGTTTAGTGCAAGATAAAATCCAGCAAAGTTAGTCTGAATGTCTCAAATCTCTGTGCACATCTCAGTGCTCAGTGCACATCTCTGAAGATCTTTCCTGGTCCGAGAACACTAACGCAATTATCAAAAAAGCTCATCAGCGCCTCTACTTCCTGAGAAGATTACGGAGAGTCGGATTGTCAAGGAAGACTCTCTCTAACTTCTACAGGTGCACAGTCGAGAGCATACTGACCGGTTGCATCATGGCTTGGTTCGGCAATTTGAGTGCCCTGGAGAGGAAAAGATTACAAAAAGTAGTAAACACTGCCCAGTCCATCATCGGCTCTGACCTTCCTTCCATCGAGGGGATTTATCGCAGTCGCTGCCTCAAAAAAGCTGGCAGTAACATCAAAGACCCACACCATCCTGGCCACACACTCATCTCCCTGCTACCTTCAGGTAGAAGGTACAGGAGCCTGAAGACTGCAACAACCAGGTTCAGGAATAGCTACTTCCCCACAGCCATCAGGCTATTAAACCTGGCTCGGACAAAACTCTGATTATTAATAACCACTTTCTGTTATTTGCACTTTACCAGTTTATTTATTCATGTGTGTATATATTTATATCATGGTATATGGACACATGTATCTGTTTTGTAGTAAATGCCTACTATTTTTCTGTGTGCTTCAGCAAAGCAAGAATTTCATTGTCCTATACAGGGACACATGATAATAAACTCACTTGAACTTGAACTTGAAATATGCTGGATGGTAGTTCAGGACTGCCCTCTAGTTGGTGATAGGATGGTTCAGTTGCCTGATAACAGCTGGGAAGGAACTATCCCTGAATCTGATATTCATGTCATCATAAGACAGATTTAGGATGGAAATTAATTTCAGCAGTCAGCCAAATTTGGGGAAAATAGTTCACATTCGCTATCAATTTTTGAGCCAAATAATTTTGTGAAGTTAAAACAAAAGCCACATCTATAACAGTTCATACATACAAAAATCCATGACTATTCATAAATACGTATCATGATAAAGTTTGGCAGGGATTTCGTAAAACATCTGTAAACAAGCATGAATATTTTAGACCAGAAAGAAAAAATGGATAAAACACTTTAGTACTAAATTTAATTCTACTAGAATTATTTTACTCCTGAATAAATGTTTCAGTTGATGTCATTCCAATGGTTATACACCTTCTATACGGTAGAACTATTGAAGTTCCAAATGGAGATAACTATTTTTTCTCACAGCTCAGAGAAGAATAATTGTGACAATTCCCTTTTCATTAAAGTGTGATTAGTGTATAAGTTCATAAGTGATAGGAGCAGAATTAGGCCATTTTGCCTATCATGTCTACTCCGCCATTCAACCATGGCCGATCTATCTTTCCCTCTTAACCCCATTCTCCTGCCTTGTCCCCATAACCCTTGACAGCGATACTGATCAAGATAATTAAGTTGAGAAAGGCCTATTATTTTTACAACTGCTTCTGAAGTTGATTTACTCAGATGGATGTATTGATGTTAAATTCTGATGAAGGGTCTCGACCCGAAACGTCACCCAATCCTTCTCTCCAGAGATGCTACCTGTCCCGTTGAGTTACTCCAGCATTTTGTGTCTATAATGATATCAAAGTTGAGTAACAGCATTTGAACTCTTCATTTGCTTGGTTGCAGTAGGACAAATCAGTTATTAACACGCACGTCAATAATCAGACCAGACGCTCCAGCGTATGAATGTAGATATAATGCAGCATGTCCACAAATTGCCTCCAGCGATTATGTTCTATTTAACAATGAGAAGCTCCATAGTTAAAGACTGAGCTTTGCCCTCTACTGCTGGTTCTCAGCACAGCACAGCACAGCGGTAGTGCCAATTGCCACATGTGTTCATCTGCACATGGTCAGATTAGACACACATGTTGGAGAGCAACACTCCAAATCATGTGGGGATATGCATTCTCCTTGTGCGCTGATTCTCAGTGGTTACGTTTGTCTATTGTGTGTGAACTATGGTTTGATCCTTCAAGTTTTACATGTTGTTCTCCAGAATGAATTAATTTACAACATAGAAATCCTTTCAAGTATGCCAATTTAGTTTAGAGATAGAGCGCAGAAGCAAGCCCTTTGGCCCACCGAGCCCACACAGTGATCCCCATGCACTAGCGTTATCCTACACATAGAGACAATGTACGATTTTTACCAACGCCGATTAACCTACAAACCTGCATGTCTTTGGCGTGTGGGAGGAAACCGGAGCACCCGGAGAAAACCCACGTGGTCACCCTGAGAACGTACAAACTCCATACAGACAGCTCCCGTATTCAGGATCGAATCAAGGTCACTGGCGCTGTGAGGCAGCAACTCTACCTCTGAGCCATCATGCTGCCCTGCTCTAGATTTGATGCATATAGCAGTTAATAGATTACATCCACCAGAGTTAGCTTGTCACTGTTGATGTGAAGTTTTATTTTCTGGAGATGTTAAGGTTTATTATGGCCATGTAAAGTATAGGAACAGTGAAAAGCTTTTATTTTCCTGCTCTCCAGTGAAAGCAGATAATACTACACATGAATACTGTCAAGCCAAACTCGTACAACAGGTAGAGCGAAGAGAATGATACAGAGTGCATAATCTAGTATCTGAAGAAGGGTTTCTGAAGAAGGGTTTCGGCCCGAAACGTCGCCTATTTCCTTCGCTCCATAGATGCTGCTGCACGCGCTGAGTTTCTCCAGCATTTTTGTGTACCTTCGATCTTCCAGCATCTGCAGTTCCTTCTTGAACACGGCATAATCTAGTTCTCAGCATTGTAGTGTAACAGAGGAAATCTCCATTCCCTGCAAACAACAGAGCTATAGTGGGCATTTATTTTAAGCACAAGCAGCCAATGTGCTGAAGACAGGTCTCGACCCAAAACGTCACCCATTCCTTCCATCCAGAAATACTGCCTGTTCTGCTGAGTTACTCCAGCATTTTGTGTCTATTCTTGGTGCTGATTGAAGCTTGCCAGTGAGAATTCCTGCATTGGTTCCTCTGCACAACGACACAGGTACAAAATGCTGGAGTTTTATTTTCTGGAGATGTTAAGGTTTATTATGATCATGTACCGTACAGGAACAGTGAAAAGCTTTTATTTTAATACTACACATATGTATGTCATGTTATTACTTGTGGGCAGAGCACCAAGGCAAATTCCTTGTATGTGAATACTTGGCCAATAAACTTACTTACTTACTTAACTCAGTGGGTCAGGCAGCATCTCTGGAGAAAAATAATAGGTGACATTTCGGGTCGAGACCCTTCTGCAGACTTAGAGTCAGGGGAACGAGAGATATCAACGGAACTTACGAGAAACGAATGGAAGATATACAAAATGCACCAAAAGCAAGGAAATGTGGCACACAGTAGGCCACTGTTGGTTGTGGGATAGCTGACTACGGGTAAACAGACAGACAAATTTAACTCCCTAGACACAGAGATAGTCAGGTTTGAGAGCAACACTATAAAGCATGTGGGGACATACAGTAGGTGTAGGGATCTCCAAGCAGACCCATTCAGCTTCTGAATCACTTCAATCCTACTTCAATATAAAGCGGAAATTAATTAATACATTAACATTTAGTTTTCAAAAAAACTGCTTGTGGTTTATATAATGTCCTATTTCAAAAATTGTTTCATGATTAAATTGAACCATGAATTATTTAGTGTCTGCAGGCTTAGTTATGAAGGTCCAAGTCGGCTTCTCATATTCACACATTTCGTTAATGAGTTCTAAATGACTTATCCACCTGACTAATGTATTTCAGAGGAGGTGAGTCATAAGGTGAAGAACCTAGTCCTTGGCGTAATGGCACCTTCCTTTAATCGGCGCACAACACAAAGTACTGGAGGAATTCACTAGGTCAGATAGCTGCTGGGAAGGGAATGAACAGACTAAATTTCGGGTCAGGAATCTTTAACATGAACCTGTACTAGTTTTAGTTCTAGAGATAGACACAAAGTACTGAAGTAACTCTGTGGGTCACGCAATACCTCTGCAGAAAAAGGACAGGTGACATTTTGGGTCGGGACACTTCTGGGGTAATATGATATCAATTTGGTATCACCCAGCATCTGCAGTTCATTGTTTCTACTCTCTAGTTGTAGCTCTTCCTGGGAACCTGATGCCAATATGACTCTTTGCAAAGAAGTTTCTCTTGTTGACTGAAGTGTTTGTTTCAATGTGGTACTTAAAGGGCTTGTCCCACTTGGCGATTTTTTTGGCCACTGCCGACATCATATCGGAGTCGCCAAAAATTTTGAACATTTCAAAATCCAGTGGCGACAAAAAAAATGTTGCGACACGTCAATACATCATCGCGCCGCGTCAGGCCGCGTCACGCCGCATGGGGGGGGGGACTTCTGGGGGAGATTTCAAGTGCGCTCTCTTAATCTTGTCCAGATTAAAGGAAATGCCAGACTATCAGTTGTTGGAAACTCGGTGGTGGGCCTGCATTCCACAAGATGTAGCTGAAGTTGATATAACAGTTCTACATCCTCCAGCATGCCGTTGCAGACTGTTAATTTAGCACAAGCATTTTGATGAATGTTTCTAGGCAATGATGAACACTGGTGATTAAATGAAATAATCTTAAATCATGAAAATTAATTTCCAGTAAATATGATTAATATTACAGATATTTTCTTAAAAACGTCACCAGGAATAAGTGCTGATGGTAATACTGGGGTTTGGAGGAAGTGCTGAGTCTGGCAATCTCAGGGAGGGAGTTACATTAAAGGTCCCATGGTTGCAATTGTGAGATTGCTGAAGTCCATTAGGTTAATGATTGTATCTGTTGTTGTTAAACAGCATCCTCACATTAACACATTCACTTATTCATCCAAGGCAGTTTTACCACGGATGTTATTAGCTTGCTCTACTTAAGCAAAAGCAATTATATCTTATATAGCGAGAGAAAACAAGTGAGGAATGAGAAAGAGGAAGAGGGAAAATGAGAGAAAAAACAAAATGGAGAGCAGAGAGAAAGCGAGCAAGAGAGAAAGAGAGGGAGAGCGAAAGGGGAGAAGAGGGAGGGAGGGGGTAAGGGAGAGGGGAAGGGAGGGCAAGGGGGAGGGAGAGAGAGAGAGAGAGAGAGAGAGAGAGAGAGAGAGAGAGAGAGAGAGAGAGAGAGAGAGAGAGAGAGAGAGAGCAAAATAGATTTATGTTGGTAAAGTTATATTCAATAATGTTATTAATTTGGTCATAGAAATGACCAAATGCCACTGGCCAGATCAGCATTTAATATTCATTCCCAATTGACCTTGAAGGCTGTGTGTGGTAAGTTGCTTTCTCATTGAAGGTTTGAAGCAGTCCCATGATGCTGGCAGGTAGGGAATTCCAGAACTGATGGAAGACTGGTGATAAACTTCCAGCTTCGTGAGTTGGGAAATAGGTGGGACAGGGGTAAACTGGAGCTGGTCCGAGACCCCCGCGCTCCCCTCCTCCCAGGCGATTGCTCGTGCAAGAAATGTAATAGAAACCCTACTGAATTGGTGCCGTGCAAACCACAGATACCTTGTGATGGATATATATACATATACATATATATGTGTGTGTGCAGTGTACGGAGATCGCTGATCGGCATGGAATCGGTGGGCTGCTACCCCTTCTCTCCCTCCTCCTTTCCCTCCCCCTCCCCCCTCCCCACGACCCCCTCCAACCCATACCCCTTCTCCAGCCCCCTCCCGCCTCCCCCTCTCTCCTCCACCTCACTCCCTTTCTCCCCCTCCCCCCTCCTCTCCACCCCCCTGAACTCTCCCCCTCCTCTCTTCCCTCTACTCACTCTCCTCCCTCCCACCTGCCTCTCCCACTGACCCCCTCCCCCACTCTCCCCCCTCGTCGCCCGTCCTCCTCTAACCTCCTCTCTCCCCCTCCTCTCTCCCTCACCGCCCTTCCCCCTCTCCCCTCCTCCACCCCCTCACCTCCCCTACAATTCCCGGTCCCTCCCCTCTTCCCGCGCCTCTCTACCCCCCGTCCTCTCCCCCGTCTCGATCCCTCTAATCTCTCCTCGCTCCCACCTCCATTCCCACTCCGTCCTTCCTCCCTCTACCCCCTCTCTCCCTCCTCTGCTCTCTCCCCCTCCCCCCTTCCATTCCCCTCTCCCCACCCCCCTCCCCCTGCACATCCCTCCCCTCTCCCCAACTCCCTCCTCTCTCCCCCTTCCCTCCCTCTCTCTCCTCCTCTCTCTCCCTCCCCCACTCTTCCCACCTTCCCCCCACAGCCACCTCGCCCCTCCCCCTCTCCCCTACCCCTCTCCCCTGCTCTCCCCCCCTTACTTTCCCCCCCACTACCCCCAATTCCTCCCCCTCCCGCCACTCCCCCCTCTCCCCCCCTCCCCCCTCCCCCCCCCTCTCACACCCTCTCCCCCACTGTGTGTGTGTGGGGGGTGCTTAGTGTGTGTGTGACGCCGCTCCCCCCCCCCCTCCCGCAACCCCTATGGGTCCCACTTGGTCTAGTAACTATTAAATTTCTGATCTTGGATGTGTATTTATTTGTGTTTGTGATGTTCGTGAGCGATTCACATCTTCTCGAAAAAACGACGCGCTGATGATGACATTTTTACATATTTTGATAGAGATTTTGATTGTCAAAAATCACCTTATCTGAAGATGTCATGCATTTTTTCGCGAGATATTTATGAAAATGTTCACAAATGTGAAATAACTTTGAAAATAAACGAGATGGTCTCATTCATGACGTCACAATGGCCCTGCTCTGCGCAACCAGCTGTGCTGTCTTCCACGCGCAGCGAGTGACATTCCCCCCCACTCACCTCTCCCTCCTCCCCCGTTAGTCAAAAGAGACGCACAAAGAACGAGCAAGTCTGGCCGTGGACTGAAAACGAAAGATCATAGCTGAAGACTCTCTTCCCCGGCCTCGCTCTGGCATCTGGAGCCTGCAGCTGTAGCCCAGAGCTGGAGGTGGAATCTGGAGGCTGAGCCTGGAGCTGGAGCCCTGAGCTGGAGCCCAGAGCTGGAGGTGGAATCTGGAGGCGGAGCCTGGAGCTGGAGCCCTGAGCTGGAGCCCAGAGCTGGAGCCCTCTCTCTGTTCCTGCCTCTGCCCTCTATCTGCCCCAGCCACTCTCTGCCCCAGCCCCTGGCTTCTCTCTGCCCCTGCCCTCTCTCCCTCTCCCTCTCTAGTCAAAAATCACCTTGAAAATTTCATGCGTTATTTCTCGAGTTATTTATGGAAATGTTCACAAATGTGAAACTTTGAAAGTAAACAAGATGGTATCGCTGATGATATCACAATGGCTTTGCTCCGCACGGCCTGCTGTGCTATGTTCCACGCACAGTGAGTGATGTCACCCCCCCCTCGCAGTCCTTTGGTCGCCGCCCGCCTGCTGACCGTTTGCCGTCCACCCCGCCCGCTCAGCATCCGTGCGCCTGGTGGGGAGGTCGCTGGCCACTATCCTACACATACTACAGACAATTTACCATCATGCCAAGCCAATTAGGCGACATCTTTGGAGTTGCAGTTGCAAAGTGTTCTTTATTTTACCGGTGCACGTTGAATGGGGCATTTAGTGTGAATGATAAATGCAATCACTTCCAGGTCTAAATGAAATTAATGTTTCCGGTCTTGAATTTTGTTTACATTAATAATGTGATTATTTTGCTGGACACACAGGGAAAGATGTCAATTCCTTATCTGATGCCTCTAGATTCAAAGATTTAAGAAGGGTCATTATATTCTGGGTGGCATAGTGGTGCAGCTGGTAGAGCTAGCTGCTGCCTCACAGCGCCACAGACCCAGGTTTGATCTTGACGTCCGGCACGGTCTGTGTGGAGTTTGCACGTTCTCCCACCTGGCTTCTTCTTCTTTTCATGTCCATCTTGTTACAAATGCTGGCCTCGCTCTCATCCTCCATTCTGAAAAGGACGCAAGCTTCCGGCAACAATCAGTGGAGGCCATGATGGTAGCAGAATTAGCTCAGCATACTTCCAGTTTCCAGCCTCGCGACGTGGACATTCTGCTATGGGGTTCTCCCTCTGGCTGTGTGGGTTTCTTCCAATTTCCACCCATGCCCCAAGGATGTGCGGGATTGCAGGTTAATTTTCCTCTGTAAATTGGCCCTTGTGTGTAAGGAGTGAATGCGAAGGGGAGACAACAGAGAACTAGTGTGAACAGGTGACCAATGGTTAGCGTGGATCGGTGGGCCGAAGGGCCTGTTTCCATGTTGTATCTTGAACCTAAACTAAACTGAACTAAATGTTACTTGAAGTTAGAGTAATCAATATTCATGTTTAAGAAAGAACTGCAGATGTTGGTAAAATCAAAGGTAGTCACAAAAAAAAGGAGAAACTCTGTGGGTGAGGCAGCATCCATGGAGAGAAGGAATTGGCGACGTTTCAGGTCAAGAATAATCAATATTCATACTGCTGGGTCGTAAGCTGCCCAAGCAAAATATGAAGTGCTGTTCCTCCAATTTGACAATGTTGGACTCTCACTCTGATAATGGAGGGGGCCCATTACAGAAAGGTCAGTGTGGGAATGGGAAGGGGAGTTAAAATGTTTGGCAACCGGGAGATCATGAAGGCCCAGGCGGACTGAGCGAAGGTGTTCAGCAAAACGGTCGCTCAGTATGCGCATGGTCGTGCCAATATATCAGAGTCCACACCTGGAACAACGGATACAGAAGGTGAGATTGGAGGAGGTGCAATCTAAACTAAAGACCTGATTGTGATGTTTGTGTTGAAGCAGCATTGTTTAACAGACCAGGCCCTTTTCCACCAGTGACGCCTAATTTGTCAGGAGAATCACTTCCATACACTGCCTTGATCTCCACCCGTAAGAACATGAGCCATAGCAGGACCTACCATCATCATCCATTTTCCTGGCCACAATCTGCAGCCTCTCTTATCACCAGCCCCAACTGAGAACCTCCACCAACGGTCTCCAATCTAACCTCTGACAACCCACCACATCTTCACTTTTAATCCACTCCACCTACAATTTGGTACCGTAGTTCAGACACTAGTTATTTTGTGCTGGTACAAACACTTCTTGGAGTCTAGTTTAGAGATACAGTGTGGAAACAGGCCCTTTGGCCCACCGATTGTGTGCTGACCAGCAATCCCCGCAAATTAACACTACCCTACACACACTAGGGGCAATTTATTTTACTGTTATACGAAACCTGTATGTCTTTGGAGTGTGAAGGCAGTAACTCTACTGCTATGCTACTGTACCTCCCTGGAGTCATGGAGTCATACAACGTGGAAACAGGACCTTTAGCCAAACTTGCCCACACCGACCAACATGTACCATCTACAAAATTCCCTCCAAGATCCAGCCTTATAAATCTCTTTTGTATCATATCGAAGGTTTTTATGCCTTTCTCAGTTATAAAGTCAAAAACTGAATACTGCAATTTCACCGCAAGCTAGATGCTGTTTTGTATTTCTTTCTCCTTTTCTACGCTGTATTAAAATTTATTAAACTGAGAGTCGGAAACATATTTGTGACTGATTTGTCAATTGGTGTATCCAGTTTTAAAGATTGGTACTTACAATCTTCTATTATTTTTAAAGCTTTGTAATTTGATTTATATTTCTTCTCCTTATTCGTGCTACAAAAATGTAGTAGGTACTTCACCTTGCATTTAGTTTCACCTTAAATCGATCTGCCCTATCAACTAGCCACTCGCCCTGCTCCTGAAGTCACTTTTCATCCTTTTCATGGTTAATCATATTTCCAATTTTTTGTGTTGTCTGCACATTTTGATATTTTCCGCTCTGTACACAGTCTAGGTGATCTATAAACATTGAGAAGAGCATTGATCTTCATGCTGATGAAAAGCTATTAGCCACTGTTGCCTGCTTTTTGTTCTTTAATCACCCTCAGGCACACATGCTTCTTCATTCTATTCGATACCACAACCTCATCAACAAGTCTCCTATGGAGCACCAACTAATGCCCTTTGAAAATCCATTAACATAAAATGCAACAAACATTCCATTTATAAAGTTATGATCACCTCCTTAACAAATTTTACTGCAGTGGTAGTGAGGATTGGGAGCACGTGCAAAATGCTCTCTCAATCGCCCTTTGGAAAGGTGTGGTACAAGTATTAAGGGCGGCACGGTGGCGTAGCGGTAGAGCTACTCCCTCACAGCACCAGAGACGCGGGTTCGATCCTGTCAACAGGTGCAGTCTGTATGGAGTTTGTATGTTCTTCCCGTGACCAGTGTGGTTTTTCTCCAAGATCTTCGGTTTCCTCCCACACTCCAGAGATGCGCAGGTTCGGAGGTGAATTGACTTGGTATAAATGTAAAATTGTCCCTATTGCGTGTCGGACAGCGTTAATGTTCGGGGATCGCTGGTCGGTGCAGACTCGATGGACTGAAGAGCTGTATCTCTAAACTAAAATAAACTAGACTGTTGGTTATAGATAGTCCCTAAAGATGGCACCCACGCCAGGTGACTCTCAGCACGCTGGTCCCAAATGCGGATCCACAATCACTCATTACAATAACACCACTCTTCTAAACCTCTACTCCAACAGCAGCATCTTGTACTCTAATGATGCTCATTAAACGTTATTCCCTTTATCTGGACCTGTACACTGCGGACGGCTTGATTGTATTCATGTCTAGTCTTTCTGCTGAATGGATAGAACACTTTTCACTGTGCCTCGGTACATAAATGAAACTGAACTGGAGTCATAGTACAGTACAACATGGAAACAGGCCCACAGTCCATCCAGCCCTTACTGACCATCAAAAGCCCTCCTGTACCAATCCCATACCACCAGCATTTAATTATTTTGGATTTCAATTCAACACCCATCCGACACCCAACCATACCCCATTCTCCCAGATTCACAATACACCAGGGACAATTCACATTAGCCAATCAACCATCCAGCATGTTTAGTTTAGTCTAGAGATACAGCGTGGAAACATACCCTTCAGCCCACCAAGACCATGCCAACCAACAAGCCCTGTGCACTAACAGTATCCTACACACTAGGGACAATTTGCAATTATACCGAAACCAAATTAACCTACAACCCTGTACGTCTTTAGAGTGTGGAAAGAAACTGAAAAACCACCCAGTCTCGGGGAGAACGTACAAACTCCATACAGACAGCACCGGATTGTGTAGGAGTCTCTGGCGATGCAAAGCAGCAACTCTACCACTGCGCCACCATGCCGCCCCCTTTAGGATATGGAATAAAACGAGTGTACCCAGGAAAACCCTGCACAGTTGCAGGAAGTACATGCAAACTCCAAAAAGACAGGACTGGAAGTCAAGATTAACTCCCGACACCAAACCTCTGACTCTAAGGGTATCTATCTATTATTTATAAAACTGTGTGTGTGTGTGTGTGTGTGTGTGTGTGTGTGTGTGTGTGTGTGTGTGTGTGTGTGTGTGTGTGTGTGTGTGTGTGTGTGTGTGTGTGTGTGTGTGTGTGTGTGTGTGTGTGTCTGCCTGACTTGTGGCTGCCAGCCTTTAATTCATTGCTACGCAGACGCAGAATCGCTGAGATTTGTTCCATTTCGGTAGAGATTTCACTTTTCATTCCAAGTATCCACTCCTGATTAAATTTTGTCGTGTTTATGAACACATTTTTAATAAAATCCTTCTCCCCCCCCCCCCCCCCCCCCCCCACCACCCCAAATTAAAAAAAAACTGCATCTAACCAATAGAATGTTGGTGACCATTCCATCGTGTGATGTCACAATGCCCAATGCTCACAGATGTCCTTTCGGAACGGATCCATTTACATATGCCTTTGCACCAGCCCCAGCCCCAGCCCCGCAGCCTGTGTCGAAGCGCGTCATCACGTGTGTGGGAATAGAGAAAGAGGATTGGGGTTGATAGGGAATGGGGAACAGATGGACTGTCCCTACTCCTCCCCCTTCCACTCTCCCTCTCCACTATTTCCCCTCTCTCCCCCACCCCTCTCCCCCTCCCTCCCCTACCCCACCTACCTCCTCCCCCCCACCCCTCTCTCCCCCACCCCCCCTTTCCTCTCCCCCCTTCCCTCCCCCACCACCTTCCCTCTCTCCCCCACCCCCCACCCCCCTTCCCTCCCCCACTCCTTTCCCTCTCTCCCCCACCCCCTTCCCCCTCCACACTGTACCCCCACCCTCCTTCCGTCCCCATCCCTCTCTCCCCTCCCCATCCCTCTCTCCCCTCCCCCATCCCTCTCACCCCCTCCCCATCCCTCTCTCCCCCCTCTCCATCTCCCTCTCCTCACCCCTCTCCCTCTCCTCCCCCTACTACTCCCACCACCAACCCTCTCTTCCCCACCCCCTTCCCTCACATCCCCCAACCCCCGCCCCCTAACCCCCTTCCCTCCCCCAACGTTTTCCCTCTCTCCCCCACCCCCTTCACCCTCCCCACTCTTCCCCCTCCATCCACACTCTTCCCCCTCTACCCCCTACCCCATCTCCCATCTCCCTCCCCCCTCCCCCACACCTCTCTCCCCCTCCCCCTCCCCTCTCTCTTCACCTCCCCACCCCTCTCTCCGCCCCCTCTCCATCTCCCTATCCTCACCCCTCTCCCTCTCCCATCCCTCTCTCCCCCACCCCCCTTCCCTCTCTACCCCACCCCATTCCCTCTCTCCCCTATCTCCCCCCGCCCCTTACCCCTACCCCTTTGTCCCTCTTCCACCACTCCCCCTACCCCTCCCGCTCCACTCTTCCACTCCTTTCCCCATGACCCCACCCCTCTCCCTCTCCCTCCCCCACCCCTCTGTCTCCCCCTCCCTTCCACCTCATTCCCCTCTCTCCCCCACCCCTTCCCCTACCCCTCTGTCCCTCTTCCGCCACTCCCCCTGTCCTTCTTCCACCACTTCCCCTACCCCTCTCCCCTCCCTCCCCACTCTTCCACTTCTCTCCCCCCCCCCACACCTCCCACTCTCCCTCCCCACTCTTTCCCCTCCCTCCCCCTCCCCCTACCCCTCCCACTCTCCCTCCACACTCTTCTCCCTCTCTCCCCTACCCCATCTCCCTCCTTCCCTCCCTCCCCCCGTCCCCCACACCTCTCTCCCCCTCTCCATCCCTCTCTCCTCCCGTCCACCACCCCTCTCTCCTCCCCCTTCTCCATCTCCCTTGCCAAAGACATTCTTGCCATAGAGGGAGTACAGAGAAGGTTCACCAGACTGATTCCTGGGATGTCAGGACTTTCATATGAAAAAAGAGTGGAAGCCTCGGCTTGTACTCGCTAGAATTTAGAAGATTGAGGGGGGGATCTTATAGAAACTTACAAAATTCTTAAGGGGTTGGACAGGCTAGATACAGGAAGATTGTTCCCGATGTTGGGGAAGTCCAGAACAAGGGGTCACAGTTTAAGGATAAGGGGGAAATCTTTTAGGACCGAGATGAGAAAAACATTTTTCACACAGAGAGTGGTGAATCTGTGGAATTCTCTGCCACAGAAGGTAGTTGAGGCCAGTTCATTGGCTATGTTTAAGAGGGAGTTAGATGTGGCCCTTGTGGCTAAAGGGAGAGAAGGCAGGTACAGGATACTGAGTTGGATGATCAGCCATGATCATATTGTGATCATGATCATATCATGAACAGGCCTCACTCCCCACCAACATCCTCAGGACTTTCTACAGGGGTACGGTGGAGTCTGTACTCACGTACTGCATAAATACGTGGTACTCCACCTGCAACTGCTCGGACAGGAAGGCTCTGCAGAGGGTAGTGAGGGGAGCAGAGAGGATCATTGGCGTCTCCCCACCCTCGGTACAAGAACTGTTCCAGAGCCGCTGTCTGAAAAAAGCTCAGAGAATTGCTAAGGACAAACTGCACCCCCTCCACATACACCTGGATCTCCTGCCATCAGGCAAGAGATATCGCAGCATGAAAGCCCGGACTACAAGACTGCTAAACAGCTTCCTGCCACAGGCTGTGAGGCTGCTAAACAGTCACTCTGTACTCACAGTCACCTGATTCTGCGGCTGGCACGGACACTTTAATAACTGGCACTGGCCACTCAAATCAGCTGCCCCGGACATTTTTATGATTGGTTTTACTGTATTTTAACGTTGTTGTTTTACCTGCTTTTAACTATTTATACTGTTCCATCAGGGACTGGATTGTTTCTAGTGTTATTATGTGTGAAATGTTTTAAATTTCATGTGCGATGCTCCGGTATTCCCTGGGAAACGTCTTTTCATTTTGCACTGTACAACTGTTGCTTGCAAGATGACAATAAAGGCTGATTGATTGATTGATTGATTGATTGATTGATTGATATTGAATGGCGGTGCAGGCTCGAAGGGCCGAAAGGCCTATTCCTGCACCTAATTTCTATGTTTCTATGTTTCCCTCTCCTCACCCCTCTCCCTCTCCTCCCCCTCCTCCCCCCACCCATCTCTCTCTCCCCCACCCCCTTCCCTCTCTACCCCACCCCCTTTCCTCTTTCCCCCCGCCCGTTCCCCCACCCCTCTGTCCCTCTTCCACCACTCTCCTTACCCCTCCCGCCCCACTCATCCACTTCTCTCCCCCTTTCCCCACCCCTCTCCATCCCCATCCCTCCCTCTCCCCCTCCATTCCCCCTCCCTCCCCTCTCACCCCCACCCCTACCCCTCTCCTCCACTTCCTGCCCTCCCCGCTCTCCTCCCACTCCCCACTCTCCTCCCCCTTCCCATCCCCCTCTCTCTCCCCCTACCCCGCTCTCCTCTCCCTCCCAAATCTCTCCCGTTTCCTCCTCCCCCTCTCCCTTCCCACCCCTCCCTCCCCTCTTCTCACCCTCCCCTCTCCCCACCCCGTCGCCCCTCCCCCCTCCCCCCTCCCCCCACCTGTGTGTTTGTGGATGGTTAGAGTGAGTGTGATGCCGCAGCCCCCTCCACCGCCCCCCCCCCGCAAACGCGCATTGGGGAAACAGACCCAACGGGTCTGCACTTGGTCTAGTATATTACTAAAAGTCTGATCTTGACCGCTTTTGGCCCACTGTACTGCAATTTCTGAGAAAACTCCGCCACCTACGGCTGTCATTTTTGGCCACCTCGCTCAGAGCCCCCCTTCGCTTTCCGGGACTGGAGGATTTTTCCCATCGATTAAAAATCAGAGAGATTTTAATGTTTTTAAAACATTTTGCCATTCTTTCTGCTGCCCCTGCTGGCGGCAAGGGTGAGGGACTATAAAATCCGGAAGTGTAGTCCCTCACTCAGTCTCTGCCAGACCTAGGAAGCGAGAGGGTCAGGGATCTCTGAGCTCCGAATAACACTAAACGCACGTCTACTCCACGGTGAGTCCCCTCAATGCAGCTGTAAAGTGGCTGCTGCCCGATTGTTTGCCTCGCCTTTTTTAAAAGTTTGTGTTCACAAAATGAATTTTGGTTGTCAGGTGGCTGCTGCCCAATTGTTTGCCTCGCCTTTTAAAAAAGTTTGTGTTCACAAAATGAATGTTGGTTGTCATTGGCGAGCAATATTGGAATTGGTGGGGAGGTGGAATATTGTGTTGGTGAACAGCCCTCCCATGTGATGCTGGGGCCCAACGGGTCCCACTTCGACTAGTAACATATATTATTCACAGCCCTGCTGCCTAACTGGATCCTATACACTGCAGCAAATCAGTGGCCTACAGCTTGTATATCAAACTTTTATGGCACGTTGTGGTGTTTGGGAATCTGCTGCAATGTTCAACCCTCGGAAATTAAAGATTGTAACAACACAAAACAGAAACAGACAGAGGATTCTTTAAATGATAAACAGGTTAAAATTAAAATAATTTTAACATTCTGAGCGGCTAGGAGTTAGGTGATTGGTGGGCGGAGGGGTAATAGAATGGTATACAGAATATGAATATCACTAGAGTCGAGTGTGGCTTATTGTCATATGTTCCAGATAGAATAATGAAAGCAGCAGCACAACAGAATATGTAAACTTAGTACACTGTGAACAATATAATAAACGAGAAAAGAAGTTCAGTGTGTACATATTGTTACTCACATACGCATAGATACGCGCACACACACACACACACACACACACACACACACACACACACACACACACACACACACACACACACACACACACACACACACACACACACACACACACACAAATATATATATACTAGACCAAGTGCAGACCCGTTGGGTCTGTTTCCCCAACGCGCGTTTGTGGGTGGGCGGGGGGGGGCTGGGGCTGGGGCTGGGGCTGTGGCATCGCACTCACACTAACCACCCCCCAAACACACAGGTGGGGGGAGGGGAGGGAGGGAGACAGGGTGGGAGAGAGGAGGGTGAAAAGAGGGGATGGAGGGGAGAGGGGGAGGAAGAAATGGGAGAGATTTGGGAGGGAGAGGAGAGCGGGGTAGGGGGAGG